>NW_027331994.1:2373258-2457179 GCF_048418815.1 Hemitrygon akajei | reverse complement strand
ACCCCTGACCTCATCTGTACCTACTCCCCACACCCTAATCCTGTGTCCTCTGGTGGCAACCATTTCCGCCCTAGGAAGAAGCCTCTGACTATCCACATGATCAATGCCTCTCATCACCCTGTACACCGCTATCAGGTCACCTCTCATCCTCCGTCGCTCCAAGGAGAAAAGGCCGAGTTCAACTGTTTTCAGAAGACAATCGTCACTATGATTATGTGCAGAACAGCGGATGTGGTCAAGCTCACCTGTCAATCACACTTCCTTCTGCTCCTGCAGTGCACCGCTCCGACCCAATTGTGGTTCTCGTACCGATGAGTAGACCACGGCTTATTGGAGAAAGTCTCACCACTCTGTTTCCATTGTGGAACTCGTACTAATGTGCGGTCCTCGGTTGACTCGAGCAAGTAATCCCTCTCCCTTCAAATCCACTCTCCCAAAGACAATCACTTCGTAACATTCGGGTTGAACTCCATCTGTAACTTCTCAGCGCTGCTCTGCGTCCTGTCACTGTCCTGTTGTAATCTGCGACAACCTTCTATACTGTCCGTAATTGCACAAAACTCCACATTACTGCAAATACAATAACCCACCCTTCCATCTCCACATCCAAATCATTCATAAAAACCCAAAAGCCGGGGGTTTCAAACTGATCCGTGCAGGACACCTCTGGTCACCGATATCCAGGGAGAAAACGCTCCATCCACAGCGACAGTCTGCCTTTAGTGGGCGTCAGTCCTGAATCCACCAGCCAACTCTCCCTGGATACCAAGCCTTCTGACGCTATGAACGGTCCTACCATGGTTAACCGTATCAAATGCCTTATTAAGATCTATTTATACCAGATAAACTTTTCTACCTTTACCAATGTGTTTTGTTACATCCTCACAGAATTGAACCAGGCAGTGAGCTACGACCTGCCTCTCCCAAAGCCATTCTGATTCTCCGAAATCAAGTTCTCCCAAACCTTGCAAATTCGGTTTCTAAGAAATTTCTCCAATAATTTGCCCGTCACTGAAGTAGGTCCCCTATACTACAATTGCTGCAGTGATAACGCAAAGGTAATCGCCAAGTGTTCAGAAATCTCTTCCTCCGATTCCTCCAGTAACCTAGAGTTTCTCGTAACTGCACAAGACGACTTATCTATCCGAATGTTTTTCAAAAGTTCCTGTACATCCACGTTTTTACATCCTCCTCCTGTTTTTGCACATCAGCCGGTTTAGAACTGTCCTCCCAAATGTTAGGATCGCTCTTACTGTTGGAAATTGAAGTAAAGTCCTCATTAAGGACCTGTCCCACCACCACGAACTCCAGCCGTATGTTTCATCTCTACCCCTGATCGGTTCTACTCTCACTCTAGTCATCCACTTCTTCACACACATCTAAAATGCCGTGGGGTTCTCAAGTTCCCTAATTCCATTCTTCAGCTCGTCCCTGGCGGCCTTGTAACTCTACAGCCGTGTCCGATCCTAGCTTTCTAAACCTGGTCAGCTTCTTTCTTTCTCCTGACTAGATGATTCACATCTCTGTCAAACATGGTTCCTTCACCTTTCCAGAACCCCGTGCAAGTGCTGCCTAAAATACCTTCTCATTTCCGGTGTACATTTTCCAGGGTGCATCCGTTCCCTGTTTTAGCTCTGAGATTCCAGCCGAAAGAACCACAATTACATTTAGGCAATTCATGACTTTGGAAACTTCGGGCCTAAGCGGAGATAGGCACACAGAAAGACAGACAGACATACTTTATTGATCCCGAGGGAAATTGGGTTTCGTTATAGCCGTAACAACCAAGAATAGTGAAGAAATATAGCAATATAAAACCATAAATAACTAAATAATAATGTTAGTCATGCCGAGTTGAAATAGGTCCAGGACCGGCCTATTGGCTCAGGGTGTCTGACACTCCGAGGGAGGAATTGCGATGTTTGATGGCCACATAGGAATGACTTCCTATCACGCTCAGTGTTACATCTTGGTGGAATGAGTCTCTGGCTGAATGTACTCCTGTGCCTAACCAGCACATTATAGAGTGGATGGGAGTCATTATCCAAGATGGCATGCAATTTGGACAGCATCCTCTTTTCAGACGCCACCGTCAGAGAGTCCAGTTCCACCCCCACAACATCACTGGCCTCACGAATGAGTTTGTTGATTCTGTCGGTGTCTGCTACCCTCAGCCCACTACCCCAGCACACAACAGCAAACATGATAGCACTGGCCACCACAGACTCGTAGAAAATCCTCAGTATCCTCCGGCAGATGTTAAAGGACCTCAGTCTCCTCAGGAAATAGAGACGGCTCTAACCTTTTTTGTAGACAGACTCAATGTTCTTTCACCAGTCCAGTTTATTGTCCATTCGTATCTCCAGGTATTAGTAATCCTCCACTATTAGCAGGACAGTGTGGTTAGTTCGGGGACTGACACAGGTTCGTGGGGAGAGATCGCGGTAATGGAATTCGTTTGGGAACTGACACGATGGTGTGGAGAGAGAGCGGGGTAGTGGGATTAGTTTCAGGACTGACACAGGGCTGTGGGGAATATGCTCGGACTTAAAGGAGCAGTAGGGTTTGTTTGGGGTGACATGAGGTTGGGGAGATAGCGAGATGGTGGCATTATTTTGGTACTGACACAGGCCTCTGGGATTAGTGTGTGTCCCCGTTTATGAAAGGTGGGTGCCAGTACAGAGTGAAGCTCACTAAAATATAAATGTTACTGTATTTTTCACAAGTATCAGGTTCGTGTTGTTCCATAAATAGTTACAATGACAAATCGAGCTCCCCGGCCCCATCCCTCCATCCAGTAGCTCCCGCTAACGGTCCAGCCCCTCATTCCCATGCGTTCACTCCAGCCTTCCTTTGACCTCCAGGCTACGGAATCCCCGAGCCCAGGAGCACCTCCAAACGCACGAGAGACTGGACTTCTGATCACCCACCTACCGGGCCATCTCTCCCCCATGGATCACGGAGGTGAGGTAAATCTCCAACCTTCCCTCACCTTCGCACAGCCTCTTCGGCCTCAGGACCTACCGACCCGAAACGCCTCACAAGTGAGGCCCCTCGGTACACACGCTCGGGATGCTCCCGCGCCTTCAGCACCCTTATCGCCTGGGACGGAGGCAGGAGGTTGGGGGCGTCTTGTGCCGGATGTGGATAGGCACCGGCGAATCACCGTATTCAATAGGAAGTAGAAGGGACCTGGTGGGTAGAGCGGGAACACGGGAACTTCAAATTACAGTCGACGGCGTCACGGTCCAGATTCTCACTACCCACTTCCAGTCCGGCCCGGCTCTAGTCCGCACTAATCTCTGGTTGCGACTCTAAATCCGACTACAGACTGGAAAGATGGCTGGCTGTATCCCATCAGCATCCCCCCCCCACACATCCCCCCCCCCCTCCCCCGGTGAACTGCACCTCTCGCCGGCAGGCAGGCACGGTCCCGATCGGGAAGGACAAGGGGTGCCAAAGAGGGCAGGGAAGTCGACTTCAGTGGAGGGTCGCAGAAATACTGAGGGTCAGGTCGGAGGAGCGAAGGGAGGGTTTCATGCAGAAGAGGGTCGTCACGAAGACTGGTTAGAGAACGAGATGTCGAGATGGGGTACAGAGGGGCTATCTCTCTCTCTCTCTCTCTCTCTCTCTCTCTCTCTCTCTCTCTCTCTCTCTCTCTCTCTCCCTCTCTCTCTCTCTCCTCTCTCTCTCTCTCTCTCTCTCTCTCTCTCTCTCTCTCTCTCTCTCTCTCTCTCTCTCTCTTTCTCTCGTCGCCAGATCCCGCCCCGGTCTCACTCTCATCAGCACTTCAGTCACCCAGTCAGTGTCTTCCAGGGGTTCTCCGTACTCAGACTCTTCCGCTCTCCAGTCTTTCTCTGTCGCTGCTCTCAGACATTCTGTCCCTGACCACTCCGTCTCCACCACAGTCTTCCTCCGTGACTTATCCTCCCCCAGTCTCTCTCTTGCGTCCGACCTTTTATCCCTGTGTCTCTCCCTTTGGCTCTCTCTCCCAGTCTCCTTTCCCATTGGTATCTCCGCTCCCTTCGTCTTACTCTTTCCAAAGTCTTCCTGTCACCCTTGTCTATTCTGCCAGGCTTTCCCCTATCCCCCCCCCCCCATGTCTGCGTTTGTCTCTCTCTCACCGCAGACTCCTTTTCGCCTCCGATTCTCTCCGTTACTCTCTCCATAGCCCCAGTCTCTCACCCTCTCGTGTCACTGACTAATCACCCCCCTCTCCCCAGTCTCTCTCGCTCTCTGCAAGCCATTGCTGCTCTGCTGACATCCCTGCCAGAAGCTCCTTACAATTTCCTTTGGCCAACCTCTCTCTCTTACCACTGTAATACTCCACTGAAGTATTGCTACGTCAGACATTACTTTCTCCCTATGAAATTTCAAGTTGGACTCAATCATAGTGGGTCTACACATATTTATTTGTCTTGTTGTGTAAATGGGATGGTTGGGTCTCAAAGCCACTGATTCGCCTGGTAGGGGTCGGTCGTCTAGCGGGCGTCGGGAGAAAGTCTGCAGATGATATCGTTGGACTGGGAACTCCAATGTTAAACTATGGCTACATCCACACTAGGCCGGATAAATCCGTAACCGAAGCTTTGTCGCTTCGTTTTCACCCTCCGTCCACACTAAAACGGCATTTTCGTCTCCTGAACCCGGAGCTTTTCAAAAACGCTTTCCAAGGTGGATATTTTTGAAAACGCTGCTCAGGCAGATCAGTGTGGACGGGGGTAACCGGAGACTTCTGAAAGCGCTATCAGACGGCAGTGCGCTATTTCATTGTTTTCTTGAAAGCAATCTCACAACTTTAGAACTTATCAGCCAATGATAATGTTTCATTCTTAATTGGTTTTCTCATTCCATCAGAATAGGAAATAACCTGACCACGGATATATGCCTTGAAAGTGTCCCAAAGTGTCCCGTGGAAAATTTCTTCTGTAAAATTAGTTGAAAAGAAGAAATCAATCTGTTCCTTCATAAAGTTAACAAAATCCGATACTCCACTAGGCGCTCATGGAGTGAGATTGGATCCGGCTTCTCTCCATTACCGTTATTTTTTTTAACCCAGGATCACCCTTCTTTAACCTATTTTTATCTACACTAGAAAACTTTTATTTTTGAACTCTCTCTTGAGCTTTGATCGTGAATTTTTGAAGAAACGAGCGAGGTAATGAGTATGATGACCACAAGAGCTAAAGGGACAGATTAAAACGGGAAAGATTCCGACGGGAGCGGAACGAAGAAAAGAGGTGAACCTACCAACTTGAATTAACTTACGAGACAATGTTGGAGCTTTTGAAGGGACAATGTATTGAACTACGCCAAAATATTAAAGAAGGTTTGAAGGTACTTCAGGACTCTTTGGCTGCGCTCCATGACGAAGTTAAACAACAACAATCCGAAATGACAGAACTACAGGACGACGCTCAGAAGAAAGATCAGAAAATTGATCGTTTGGAACAAACTCTGCCTTCGACAGTTAAACAGTTGGAGAGTTATAAATCCAAGATAATCGATCTCGAAAACCGATCCAGAAGACAGAATCTACATATACTCGGTCTCCCCGAAGATAACGAAGAAAGGGGACACTTTAATTTTTCTCTCAACTTTTAAAGGATGCGTTTACCTCTGAGTTTCCAAAAGAACCGCCATTACTTGAACGCGCCCGTCGCTCTTTTCTCCGAGCCCTGGGGTTAGACCAAAATCAGATAGATAGATAGATAGATAGATAGATAGATAGATAGATAGAAGAATAGATAGATAGATAGATAGATACTTTATTCATCCCCATGGGGAAATTCAACTTTTTTCCAATGTCCCATACACTTGTTGTAGCAAAACTAATTACATACAATACTTAACCTGGTAAAAAAAAATATGATATGCATCTAATCACTATCTCAAAAAGCATTAATAATAGCTTTTAAAAAGTTCTTAAGTCCTGGCGGTAGAATTGTAAAGCCTAATGGCATTGGGGAGTATTGACCTCTTCATCCTGTCTGAGGAGCATCGCATCGATAGTAACCTGTCGCTGAAACTGCTTCTCTGTCTCTGGATGGTGCTATGTAGAGGATGTTCAGAGTTTTCCATAATTGACCGTAGCCTACTCAGCGTCCTTCGCTCAGCTACCGATGTTAAACTCTCCAGTACTTTGCCCACGACAGAGCCCGCCTTCCTTACCAGCTTATTAAGACGTGAGGCGTCCCTCTTCTTAATGCTTCTTCCCCAACACGCCACCACGAAGAAGAGGGCGCTCTCCACAACTGACCTATAGAACATCTTCAGCATCTCACTACAGACATTGAATGACGCCAACCTTCTAAGGAAGTACAGTCGACTCTGTGCCTTCCTGCACAAGGCATCAGTGTTGGCAGTCCAGTCTAGCTTCTCGTCTAACTGTACTCCCAGATACTTGTAGGTCTTAACCTGCTCCACACATTCTCCATTAATGATCACTGGCTCCATATGAGGCCTAGATCTCCTAAAGTCCACCACCATCTCCTTGGTCTTGGTGATATTGAGACGCAGGTAGTTTGAGTTGCACCATATCACAAAGTCCTGTATCAGTTTCCTATACTCCTCCTCCTGTCCATTCCTGACACACCCCACTATGGCCGTGTCATCAGCGAACTTCTGCACATGGCAGGACTCCGAGTTATATTGGAAGTCTGATGTGTACAGGGTGAACAGGACCGGAGAGAGTACGGTTCCCTGCGGCGCCCCTGTGCTGCTGACCACCGTGTCAGGCCTACAGTGATTGTCTGCTTCCATTATGTACATGTTAAAGAACATCTTATCCGCATTGCTCGTCTGCAAGGTAGGATCAAATTTCAAAATTATCAATTCCGACTCCTGGAGGATTATAGCCCATTAGTGATGAGTGCACGATGAGTTTTTAAATCTTTGATGTCGGAATGTTATGAAACAGGTCTCAAACCAGCGTCACTTCATCCTGCGCGCCTCAGAATTACTACTTCCGAAGGTCAGCGCCACATTTTTCTGTCCACAAACCCCGCTCGAAGTTTTTTGGATGAACACCATAACATTATCTACCTGCTTCGGATACTCATTTTTAATTCATCTACGGTTTTGTAGTCCTGACTGTGTGCTTAGCGCCTGTTTTCTAAAGCCTACAATTTTCCTATGAACTTTGATCTTTACAACTTTAAGGTTTTTGTTTTCGGTGACTAATGTAGTGACACTTTATACTTCAACTATAATCTTTTTTACTTGAAGTGCTCTTCTTTTTTCTCTCTCCTTTTAATTTTGCTAATACTTTTTTAATTATTTGATTTTTGACATTTTCCTTAACGATTGACATAGGATTTTTTTCGGGAGGAATATCTTATTTCTCTTTTGGTTCTGTATAATCAAGATGGCGGTTGGTTGTTCTTATCTCATATTCCCTCTTGTTCTTTTATTCTGCAATTTTTTCTCCTTTTGCATTCTTCTTCCCATCATACCTTTTTGTTTTTTGAAATGTTACTTTTTCATTTACTTATGTTTGTTTTTTTCGATTAATAATATACACTGACATTTACTTCCCCTTTTCAGAAATCACTTTCTGAAGATTGTTACAGGATAATCCTTTAATTTTTTGGATATCAGGTGGTCTTTATTTAACATGCATTTTTGGAGTTGTCTTCTGGAGAAACGAGTGTAGGCTTAGTGTTATTTCTCTTTTGTCCTTTTTTGTATTTTTTTTATTCAAATTCATCAGCGAACAAACATTTCTATAAGATGTATTTCAAACATTATACATATATATCAAATAATCATATATCACAAATCTCCACAAACTATTTATCTGATGTATACACTTATAGAAAAGAGTGGACAGAAAAAAACAAGCAAAAGGAAAGAACTATGTACAAGTAGGGAGTGATCTTTTTTTTTTACAACATTTTCATCGGTTTGTGAGAATAAAATCAGACTTATGAGGTGTCATGTCGTTAAACCATTTTTCCCAGTATGAATCAAATTGTTCCAGCCTGTGACTAACAGATGCTGTTATGTTCTCCATTTTGTAAATGCCCATTGTAATTTCTATCCATATATTTAAAGTTGGGCTCTCCTGTAATAACCATTTCCTAGAAAGAGTCTTTTTACCAGCCTCTTTAATATTCATTAAATATTTATCTCTTTTCAACCATTCTTGAGGTATATATCCAAAATATATGGTCTTACTCTTTAAGGGTATTTCACATTTAAAGATGTCTTGTAGGGCATTGTGTATCCCCCTCCAATAGTTTTTGATAACAGGGCAGTCCAAAAAAATATGGTAATGATTTGCATTTTGATTTCCACAATTTCTACAGCAAACAGGGACGTTACTACCATAATGGGATTTCTGAGAGGGTGTAATAAAATATCTTATCAACATTTTCCATCCAAACTCCCTCCGTTTCTGAGAACTGGTACACTTCCATTGATACCTCCATATTATTGTCCATTCTTCCTCAGATAGAATTATCCCTACGTCCTTCTCCAATTTTGTTTTAATGTATGAAGTCAAATGTGTTTTAAGATTTGACAACCCTTATACATGCTTGAAATGATTCTACTACCATTATCTGAATTATATGTTTTTCTAAATAGCTCTATCAAGCATGTACCTGCCTTGGTTATATTTATAAGCGTCTTTTTAACATATTGTCGCAACTGTAAATACCGATAAAAATCTTGTTTTTCTAATGTGTTTCTCTTTAAGCATTTCAAAACTGAACAGTGTTCCTTATTTCCTTATGTTGCATAGAACTTTTATTCCTTTAGCTCTCCAGTCCTTAAATCCAGCATCCAACTTATTTGGTGTAAAATCCGAGTCAAATGCACACCATCTAAGAATTGCAACATCTCCCTCTAGGTTATAACTTTTATAGTAGCTTTCCATATTTTAAGAGTCAATTTCACCCATGGGTTGTCAGTAGTATTTATGTACTTTTGTAGGTTGTTATCAGCCAAAATTGCTTGTATGGGGACGGGAAGTACCCGCTCCTCAATGTTTTCAATTGAGCGTCTTATGATGGGTTGCACCAACATATCACAGCTCCAAACTGTGCTGCAAAATAATAAGCTCTAAGAGCTTTTCCTTTACTAATTGCAAAGTTTTGACACGAACTCTAAGCCTTTTGCCCTGCCAAATATACCTTGATAGCATCTTGTTCCATTCATGTAATTGATTTGATTAATCTGTATTGATAGGGTCTGAAAGTGATATGACAGTCTGGGCAGTATATTTATTTTAATAGACTAATTCCTTGAATGAAAAAAAGAATCAGGTTCCATCTTGCCACATATTCCTTAATTTTTTATATAAATGCTCATAGTTACATTCTGATAATTTTGCCAGATAGTTGGGCATAATAATGCCCAAATATTTAAAAGACTATGTGTGCCATGCCCAGGGGTACCGACTTTCAATTTCCCTTGGTGGGCTATAGTAATATGAAAGTAATTGGGTTTTATCTATGTTGATCTTGTATCCTGGTAATTGATCATATGGTTCAAAGGATTGCATCAATTTTGGTAAACAGTATGTTGGTTGCCCTAGATAGATCACAATGTCATCCGCATAACAAGCCAATTTATGTTCTGTCCCTTTAATAGTAATTCCCCTGATATCTGCATTTTGTCTGATGTATTGAGCTAATGGTTTAAGATATAACGCGAAGAGTAGCGCTGACCATGCGCAATCCTGTCTCGTGCGTGTCTCTAGGGTAAGGCTATTTGATAAATATCCATTGATTTTAATCCTAGCAGCAGGATTGTCATATAGTGTCTGTATATTTTTAATAATCGTGTCCTGGAAACCAAATCTATGTAAAACTCTGTAAAAAAATTCCAATTAACCGAATAAATGCTTTTTCAGCGTCCACGCTTAACACTATTGCTTCGATTTTATTTTTTGCATAAGATCCATAATGTGAAGTGTCCGTCGTATATTGTCTTGTGTCTGGCGTTGTCGTATAAAACCTGTCTGATCGTTACGTATCAGTATGAAGTAGAAACTCCTCTAATCGTTTGGCCAGGATGGAGGTAAATAATATATAATCTACGTTAAGAACGGATATTGGTCTAAATGACCTGCATTACATTTTATCCTTGCTTTCTCACGGTATAGCTGAAATTATCGCTTCCTTACAACTGGGTGGCATTTGTGCTTTTTTAGAGCCCAGTTCAGTGTGGGGAGTAAAACAGGAATTAACTCATTTTCAAATTCTGTGTACCACTTTGCCGTATACCCATCTGATCCTGGTGACTTGCTTAATTTCAGCCTACTAATTGGAGCTTTTAATTCAACTTCAGTTATGCCAGCAGTCGTCGTTCTATTTTGTTCTTCGCTTTAAGTGGGTAAATCTAGAGAGTTCAAGCAGGTGTCAATTTGGGTTATGCTTCTATCTGGAACTTTAGAATATGAAGTTTTCTAAAACACTTCAAAAGCTTATTTTGTATCATTTTCGTTCTTGGTTCCCTAATTCTATGAATTGTATTTTCTGCTATCTGTTCTTTCAGTTTCCACGCCAGTATTTTCATAGCGTTTCACCCATTCTCATAATGTCTCTGTTTCAGAAAGGTTTTTTCTGATTTTTTTGTATAGCAAAACTATTAATTTCATTCCTAATTCTTTCAATTTCTTCTAATGTATCCTGTGCCAAATTCAATTTGTATTTTTTCTCTAGTTCCTTCAGCCTATTTTGTAATTTCTCTAATGTTTTATTCCTTATTTTTTTCTTATATGATATCACTATAATTTTCCCTCTTAAGACAACCTTCAGAGTATCCCATAAAATGCGTAGTGAAACCTCTCCATTATCATTATCATTAAATTCTAAGCACAGACCATTTTCTTTTTTAATTTGTTCCTTAAAGTACAGATCATTGAGTAGACTTGAATTTAGTTTTCAAATAGTATTCTTTGGTTGTAGGTCAAAATCAACAGATAAATATTTAGGCACATGGTCACTTACTTACATATGTTGTCCCAATTCCACACGTGTTTATTTTATCTTTGTCTTTTCCAAATGCTATGAAATAGTCCATTCTTGTATATACAGAATGGGGAGCAGAATAATGAGTGTAATCCCTTCTGTCGTGGAAAAGGTTCTTGCATATATCAATTAAACCAACATCCTCAAAAAGTGTATTAACTTTCTTACGTAAAGATTTTGTTTCATAGGTTTTTCGATTGGGGGAGTCTAAGTTTGGTTGTAATTGTAAATTTAAGTCTCCCCCACATATCAGGAGACCTTCTGTTTCCGTTACCATAATATCAGTAATTTTCTGAAAGAAACCAATGTCACTTCCCGGGGGGTGCGTAGATATTCAATGGAGTAACTGAATTTCGGTCTATAATCCCCCTTACCAGAATATATCTGCCGTCGTTATCTCCCATTTCGAATACTTTTTCAAAATTTAGCTTATTTGTGATAAGAATAGCAACTCCTCTCCTATACCCTGATTTATATGAGGAGAAAAACAAGTTAGTAAAGCCCATTTTCTTTAGCTATTCATTATGCTCATTATCACTTAAATGAGTTTCCTGTAAATATAGTACGTGGGCTTGTTCTTTTTTTACGTTTGTCCTGAGTCATCTGTATTTATGTCAATGTGTCATTGAAATTAGCAGAATAAAACTTAACCGATCTACTCCCTGAATAAATAAGAACCAGGAAACGCAAATAATAACAAAAATGGCAGCGAACGTGTGATTCCAAGGCTGATGTCTCTAGCAGATGACCCTGCGTTGAGCGAGAGGAAATGTCTAGCTGTGGGGGATAGCCCCTCCTACTTGTGAGTTGAGGGCCCTCATTGCAGTATTCATAAAACTCAGTGAACAAATCCATTGCACAGAAAAGTTTTATAGATATAACAGGAGTAAGTGAGCGAATAAACAATAACAACTAAGTAATATAAAATCTACATTATAATAGAAATTTCTCGAGATAGGAATATCACCGTCTACTTTTGCTTCCGTTTAACTTTTCCACATTTTTAAAGTTAGCCAAACCTTATGGCTGTACTGGAGGGGGTGAGGACTGTATCTGTAAAAGTCCCGGTCTCTTCCTGATATACTTCTCCCGACCTTCTCCCGTCTCCTGCCTTCTCGATTCTCGCACTATTTCCCAAGCGGAGCGGAATAATTCCTCTGCCAGGCTTTCCCTCGTTTTGGTCATGCTGACGGGCAACCCTCTGTCTTTCATGTCTGTAGTCGCCTCTTCCACTGTTTGGTACAACCGCGTCCCGTCTTCATAAAACACTCGAAGTTTAGCAGGGTACTGAGTTTGAAACCTAATCCTTTCTTGCTTTAGTACTCGCTTTACTTCAGAATATTTTTTACGTTTCTGCAGGACCGCGGGTGGGGGGGAAGGGTTAATCTTGTTCGAAATATATTAATTTATCGCTTAAAACATCCTCTTCTTACCCCAGGCCCTTCGTAGAATCTCCGCCTTGGTAGTGCTGGAGGAATTTAATTATTATTGAGCGTGGCTTCTCTGCTCTATCACGGTTAGGTTTCGGGTCTGCCAGCTCCATGGTCGAGGGCAGCTCCAGCTCGTCCCGCAGCAACTTTCCGACAAACTCCGTCATGGACAAGCCCTCCGCTCCTCCGGCAACGTTGATATTTTTCCGCTGTGATCTTCCCTCCAGGTCAAGCAGTTTATCTTCTTGGTAATATAATATTTTTTTCGTCTTACTCAGTATTCGTTCAATGTTTTGAACGCGATCTTCCACCTTCTCAATTCGAGTTTCAACCACCGCTATTTTTTTTGATTGACATTGGAGAGCTGTGAATTAATATCATGTAGCGGCTGCTATATTTCTTTCTGGAACTCCCTTATCTCTATAAGAATTTCAATCATATTCGCCACTTCGCTTGAACTAGGCCCAGCGTCCGCCTCGCTAGCACGCGGTCGGGTGGGAGAGCCGCTCGCTGCACTCCTCTCGGTGGGAGGCTCCACAGTGTCGCTTTTTTTATTCCCATTCCTTTTCCCCATTCTTGCCCCTCTTTCAGTTCAAATATTTTTCGAAAAATACTATATTTGATGGGATAACGGGGCTTAATGTGCGTTTTTCAGGGGGAGCTAGTGATTTAAACTGCCATTCTCGACGAAGACGTCGCCGGAAACCCGATTTTACCACTTTTCAGACAGGGTTCGCGTTCATCGCTTTAAGACCAGTGTTTTCATTTATCATTTTAGGAACTGTTCGAGTTAAAGTATAGCAGTTAACTTGCGGTTAAGTTAGTCGTTTGTTTACTAATTTTTTATTGAGCAGTGTTTAATAAATGTTTTATTGGTTTATAAAAAAACCCGTCTCATTGATGCCGTATTGTAACAATTGGGGGCCCGTCCGAGATATGTACAGTTTAAATGCATATTTAAATATCAGTCTGATTTGAAAAGGGAAGTACCCGATTCTTTTGTTTGATTGGTTTGTGGATAGTATTCGGGAACAATGAATATTAATGGCTTTGTGGCATCGCCAGACCCGGGGTTATTAGCAATGTCGAAAAAGAGTGATGTATATGAGATTTCTAGCAGGTTGGAACATAAAGGTATTTTGGAGACGACAACAAAGCCTGTAAATCAGAGAAAAATCGCCTCACACTACATATACAGTCGGGTGGTTTTGCTGAAGCGATTTTAGATATGTTTCCAATAAGTAATCTGGAGATGTAGTTACTAATCGAACAAATGAAGTTAGGAGAAAGTAACGCGGACATGCAGCGATGTAGGTTAGTAGCCGAAAATTTTAAAAAAGGGAATTTGAACTTGCGATGGCGGAATTAAGGTTCGGTGATCGGTCCTCTGGTTCAAGGAAAACGTTTGTTGTTCGTCAGGAATTTAAATTGGTTCCTCCATTTATTGAAATAGAATTAGAGAAATATTTTCAATATTTTGAAACAGTTCCTCTGATTTCAGTGTGGGTGAACGAGGAATTGCCAGTGATGTTACAAAGTGTAATAAAAGGCAAAGCACAACAAGTTTGTACAGCTTTAACTGCTGAGCAAGAACTTGATTATGATATTGTGAAGCAGCATATACTGAAGGCGTATGAACTGTTGCTGAAGCATATAGAGAAAGATTCAGACATTTGAAGAAATTTGTGGGAAAAAAAAATATGTGCAACTTGCCTACGATAATGCTGTGTGTTTTGAGAGATGGGATTCCTCTAAAAATGCAAATGGGGACTATAATAAACTGAAAGAGTTGATTTCAATGGAGGAATTTAAAGGTAGCATCCCTGTTGAAGTAAGGACATAATTAAATGAGAGGGACTCTGCTGCATTGCAGGAGTCTGCTGAATCAGCTGATAAGTATGATTTAATCCACAAGAATAAGTTTCCTCAGGGCTGAACTTTTAAAAGGAAAAATAGCACAGACATTCAAGGTAAACCAGAAATTAAATCAGAAGTTAGAGAGAAGGGTAAAAACGAAGGGAATCCTATGAAGGAAAGACAGTTTGGACCCATTTGTAATTATTGTAAGAAACCTGGTCACGTAATAGCTAACTGTTTCCGATTGAAAACGAAGGAGAAGGAAGCAGTCCCAGATGCTTGTCTGCAACATATTGAAATACCTGTAAATACACAGGGTTCGATAAGTACCTGACCGTTAAAAATGGATATGATCATTTTATTACCGAAGGATTTGTATCCTTCAAAGGAGGATCCACTCCGGTGCCAGAAAAAGTCCTCAGGGATACTGGAGCTTCTCAGTGACTAATGTTCGACAGTGTGTTAAAGATTAATGATGAGTCTGACACTGGTGAGGTAAACTACATACGAGGTATCGGGAATGCCCTTATGTCTGTACATTTGCATAGAGTTAACTTAAGGTCAGGGTTTTTCATAGAACTTGTTAAATTATGACTACAACTTAGCTTACCCGTGACTGATGCTTCTTTATTGTTAGGGAATGACTTGGCAGATGGACAAGTTTTTCCTGAAGTGCATTTGACAATAAAGTCAGAGGAACCACGGATAGATTCTAACAGAGATTCTTCCTGTCTTGTAACTCGAGCTGTGGCTAAAAAGCTTTATGTGCAGAATGAGGTTGTTACCCATGACTGTTCAACTCGGGATTCGAATCCTGAGGATATGTCAGAAACTTTCTTAATTTAATTGTTTGAACAAGATTCTTGAAGTAAGTCTGACCCTGAAGATTTTTCCCTGTCTCGGAAGGAGATGACAGCAGAGCACAGTAGACTCTGAGATTATCAAATTAAAGGAAGTAGCTCTTCAGGATATTGAGGTTGATAAGATGCCAGTAGGATATTATTTTGTGAAAGGAATTTTAATGAGGAAATGGAAATCGCCTACAATTCCTGCAAGTGATGCATGGAAGTTTGTTCACCAGGTAGTTGTTCCTAAAGTTTATCATAATGAGATTTTAACACTAGCCCATAGTCTGCCCTTGGGTAGACATCACGGTGTGATGGAAACTGTGAACGAGGTTCTAATCATTTTAATGGCCTGGTTTGAGAAACGACGACGCGGCGTTTTGCAGAACGTGTCACATGACCTGTGCTAATGCCACTGAATATCCACACGATCAATGCCTCTCATCATCTTATACACCTCTATCAGGTCGCCTCTCATCCTTCGTCGCTCCAAGTAGAAAAGGCCGGGTTCACTCAATCTATTCTCATAAGGTATTCTTCCCAATGCACGCAACATCCTTGTGAACTTCCGCTGCACCCTTTCTATGGCTTCCACATCCTTCCTGTAGTGAGGCGACCAGAAATGAGCACAGTGCTCCAAGTGGGGTTTGACCAGCGTCTTTTTTAGCTGCAACATTACCTCTCGGCTCCTAAATTCAATTCCACGACTGATGAAAGACATTACACCGTACGCCTTCTCAACTGCAGAATCAACCTGTGCAACTGCTTTGCGCATCCTATTGACGCGGACCCCAATATCCCTCCGATACTCCACACTGCCAAGAGTCTTTCCATTAATACTATATTCTGCCATCATATTCGACCTACCAAAATGAACAACTTCACACTTATGTGGGTTGAACTCCATCTGCAACTTCTCAGCCCAGTTTTGCTTCCTATCAATATCCCTCTGTAACCTCTGACAGCCCCCCATACTACCGACAACACATCCAACCTTTGTGTCATAAGCAAACTTACTAACCCATTCCTCATCAGGTCATTTATAAAAATCACGAAGAGTTAGGGTCGCAGAACACATTTCTGAGGCACTCCACTGTTGATCGACTTAGAAGTAGAATATGAACCTGCTACAACCATTCTCTGCCTTCTGTGGGCAAGCCACTTCTAGATCGACAAAGCAATGTCCCATGGGATAACATGCCTCTTTCCATTTCAATAAGCCTGGCATGGGGTAACTTATCAAATGCCTTACGGAAATCCATATACACTACATCTACTGGTCTTCCTTCATCAATGTGTTTAGTCACATCCTCAGAAAATTATATCAGGTTCGTAAGGCACGACCCGCCCTTGACAAATCCATGCTGACCATTCCTAATCATATTATACATCATAAACCTTCCTCTCAGGATCTTCTCCATCAACTTACCGACACAGAAGTAAGACTCACTGGTCTATAATTTCCTGGGCTATCTCTACTCCCTGTCTTGGATAACAGAACAACATCCGCAACATCCAATCCTCGGGATCTTCTCCAGTCCCCTTTAGTGATGCAAAGATCATCGCCAGAGGCTCAGCAATCTCCTCCCTCGCCTCCCACAGTCTGCTGGGGTACAACACATCCGGTCCCGGCGACTGACCAAACTTAATGACTTCCAAAAGGTTTCTTAATATGTACATGCTCAAGGTTTTCAGTCTGCTGAAAGTCATCACTACAATCACCAAGATCCTTTTCCATAGTGAATACTGAAGTGAAGTGTTCATTAAGTGCATGTGCCATTTCCTCCGGTTCTGTACACATTTTCCCACTGTCACACTTGATAGGTCCTATTCTTTAACGTCTTCACCTCTGGCTCTTTACATACTTATAGAAAGACTTGGGGTTTACTGAATCCTACCCGTCAAGACCTTCTCATGGCCCCTTCTGGCTCTCTTACTTTCCTATTTATTTGTTTTTTTAAAAATTTGGTGTAATTTTGTATCTTTTCCCGAGACTGCTGTGGAAAAAAAACCCAGTATAACACAGTAATGTTAAACCTGACCCATAATCTTTTCAGGAGCTGTGCGTTGCAAGTCTTTTTTTCACACTCATAGTGGTGAGTGTCCGGAATGAATTTCAGGAGCAATGGTGGAGGCAGAGGCGATGGAGGGTATTACTATCCAAATGAATATGAAGAGAATGGAGGGATGTCGACATTGTGTGGACAGACGGGATTGGTTCTGGTAAGCATTAAATTGCCAGTTAAATTGATTCAGAACACGCAGTGATCGGAAAGGCCTGTTCCCGTTCTGTCCCTTTCTGGTTTGGTGGGATAACAGCTGGAGAACCGTGTGAATCTCTGGTCGTCCGTCTCAGAAAGGACGTAATTAACCGAGACAGGCGCGGTAAGGATTCACGGCTTTTGTTCCCGGGACGGGAGCACTCGAGTCAGGAGGAGACTGGATAGTGACTGTGCTCTGATCCCAAATCTGAGCGTTATGTAAGAATGAATTTAGCCGCTTTTGCTAGAAGCCCTACTGTCATGGAACATTTGCGGGAAATGTAATGTGGGGAAAATGACACAATCTGTTCCTAAGGGGAAGTATTCGACATCATTCACAAACGCCGCCATTGAAATGTGATCTCTTTCCTAAGTGGTCCCTGATAAACTGCAGGGAGTGTAGGGCGACTGCATTTGCTTTCTTGGTAATGGAAGCAAAAGGCTGCGGCTCTGGTTAAACACTTCAAACAACGCGGACTAGTTTTATTCAGTAAATTCTACTTAAATCGTGCACTCATCCTAGAATTCTGGCCCTGGCCACTGCAGTCGCACGGTGCATATTGTGCCGACTGCAAAACTATGATAATACATATCAATTGTCTCTCATTTCCCAACTCCAGCCCCTGAGTGAAACACAGCAGGTCACTTCAGTTGGGCCATAAACCCCAGCCTGGTCAAGCTCCCGACAGCACAGTCTCCCTCCTCCTGCCAATATCCTGGTTAATATTTTCGATACTCTTTCACTTTAACCACATTTCGCTCTCTCTCTCATTCACACACACACACACACACACACACACACACACACACACACACACACACACACACACACACACACACACACACACACACACACACACACACACACACACACACACACACACACACCTCCAGGAAATAACACAAGGGAGATCAGGCGGTGAATGTGAGGATCTGTGCCCGGACCGGAGACATTGTTACCGACTCTACGATCCGTTCAGTGCGCGGCTTGAGAAATGAACTGAAAAACCGAGGTGAACGGATATTTCACCGCGCCGATCACCTGCTCCCTGAATTTCGATTGAGTGACCGCATAAATAAATGTGTTCGTGCAACAGCTGAAGTTCTTCAGTAAGACTCCGATGTAGTGAAAGATCCATTCAGAATCAGTGAAATATATGAATCGTATTCCTTTGATCTCATAATACACGAAATTTACAACCAGCGTCATCCACAGGAGGATGAAGCTGCCGGAGAGGGTGAAGAGTAAAACCAGAGACCTCCTCCGGCTCTCTATCTCCGGGTCTCTGCTGTTCTCACCCTTGCTCTGACCCCTCAGCCCCTTACGGACACGACTGGCCACAACAATGTGCCTGACCGTCAGAGCGTTGAGCAGCAGAATCACAACGAAAGGGATAAATGGATTTAAAACTATGTCGAGCCAATCGTATACTACCCACCCGAGGTCAGTGAAAGTATTGGTCGTGAGTTTACAGAGCCACGGGACATTGTTGACTATCTCTCTGGGTTCCCAGAGAAAGTAGCGGGGAACGTTTTTCAGAAAGGACAGCACTCCGGTTGTTGTGAGAACCACAGCCGCAGTTTTCCCGGTGCAATATTTTGTTTTCAGCTTCTGACAGCAGATGGCGACAAACCGATCAAAAGTGAAGGTAACGGTGAACCAGACAGAGCAGTATGTGGCTGTGAACCTCAGTACCTCCATAACCTTGCACACAGGGTATATCCTCAGAAAATTCCACGGAATGTGATAATCTAAGACGTGACGCACAAGGACCTCTATGACTACGGTCAGCAGATCCCCCGCTGCCATGGCCTCCAGGTAGCGAGTGGTGCAGGTAGAGAGGCCGCACTTTCCCCGGGACAGGATCACAATCGCCACTAAATTCACTGCAGGGAGTGAGAAGAGAACAGTCACAGGGGATTATTAAACTCACTTTCTGGAGTGGACACAGGTTCGGGTTTCAGTCAGAGGTCAGGAGTGCTAGATGCGATGAACGTCTCCTCATCCAACACCAAACATCTGTCACACTGTCTCTGACCTGCCTTCTTCAATGTGGAGATAAGGCGATGTGACGGTAATCGTCAGCGTTAACACAAGCGGCATGAACACCACCGATCGGTTATCACCCCGGTTCCAGTCAACGATTTACAGCTGACGGAGCCGAAACGGTATGCGGGGAGCAGAGTGGGTTTCGGTGTATCTCATTAAATCCTTTCGAGACAGAAAAGATGTGGAAAGATGTGAATCATATTTCCCATGGTGGGAGAGTCTCGGACAAGTTGGCCCTGCCTCGGAATGCAGGGTCATTTCAAAACAGAGATGCGGAGAAATATCTTTAGCCGGAGGGTAGTACATTTGTGGAATTTGATGCCACATGCAGTTGTGGAGGACAGGTCGTTGGGTGCACTTAAGGCAGAGATTAATAGGTTCTTGATTGGACATAGCAACAGTATAACGGGGGAGAGGCCGGGAACTGGGTTTGAGGAGGAGAAAAAACGGATCAGCCATGATTGAACTGCGGAGCAGACTCGATGCGTCAGATGGACTATTTCTGCTCCTATGTCCTAAGGTCTTATGGTATCCAAAGGGAGACAACTCACACAAAATTCTCGGGGAACTCAGCAGCAACCGCCACATTGAACAGACACTCAAAGAATCCAGCCAAGGCTTTTCTTCTGGGAAAAACGGGGCCCCAGTTTACGTCGGGTCTCTGATGGAAAGCCGGGACAACATAGTAACTTGATACTGGGTGACTCCGTTAATGGATTACTTCTACAGCGCAGCTCATTTCGACAACCCACGTCAGTACATCCTGGGACTCAGGTTCAGGAGGTCAGACCCAGTTATTGACAAACAGGCAATAGAATGCGACTGTGACAGGTTCCACAGGGAGAATTGAAACTTGGGACCGCGGGGTCAATCTGATCAGTGACACAGTCTGAGAACTTCAAAATGCAAACCCGATGCACTCACACCGTCCCGAAGAACTGTCCGTCCCCAAGACTGGGACAACTCTGGAGACGGTACCACTGGAAGTCTCCGAGTATCTCCTTCCTGGAGAGCTGCCTGTCCCCAATACTGGGACAACATGGAGAAGGTGCCATTAAAACTTCCCAGTCAGACTTTCACGGAGGATTCCCGGCTCCCAACACTTGCACAAGAAGGACCATCTGTGAGAGGTTCCACAGGGAGAAGTGAAACACTGGAGCAGGGGTTCAATCTGATCAGTGACACAGAGACTGAGAAATTCAAAATGCAAATCCGCCCAGTCACAGCCTCCCGGAGACCTGCCTGTCCCCAGCACTGGGACAACATGGACAAGGTGCATTTAAAACTTGCCAGTCACACCTTCCCGGAGATTTGCCTGCTCCCAGCCCTGGGACAACTCTGGACAGGGTGTCAGTCAAGGAACAAGAATTCACTCGGATTCATAACTCAGAAACACTTAGTACCGCCATGTATAACTCTCCCAGTCCCACATTCCTGTCGCCTGCTCTGGCACCACTCTGGATAAAATTCCAACAAATGCGACAATAGCATTCGATTCGGTTCCGTGAGTTGCAGAAGAGAGAAAGGTTTAGTCCCGTTTGTCATTAAATATGAAAAATCAGAATGTTGATTTGGCTGACTCCGTATCTCTGCAACGATCCCCAAGTGAGAATCCCGGAAAATTCCCATGAACAGATTCACACCGGTTAACAGAGAGAAATAACAAACACGACTTGCTCCGCTCACTCACCGGGAACTCCGATGACGGCAAAGAACACGTTCAATACTTTATAGGCACTCAAGAACCTATCCAACAATGCAGGCATCCTCTCTGGTCGGTGATCTGTCTCCGTGTATCACAGGCGATCTCTCGGAATGAGGCTCTGCGGCAGCACATTCCCGGGGTTTCATACCATGTTGCGACTCCCCAGGGGCCGAGTTCAACGCATTTAAAATTAAAGATGTTTAAATTATTTTCAACCCGATTTCGTCACACAAGTGCAACACCGCGGTTTATCACTGCGGTTAATTTAGATAATTAATTGTGTAATGGCTAACTATGGAAACAATGATGGTATTCACTGTGACAAATAGCGACTGGCATTCTTCCAGCAAAGTGGATAATTTTCCAAACACCATCTGTCTCATCTCTCCAACTCATGTTGTGTCGATGCGACTCTTGGCCATCGGTTCAGACCAACTGAGATTTACAACAACCATCCACAGATTTCACTCCTGATTTTCAGTAATCGTCCTCACATCTCACTACCGATTACCAATATTCATTCCCAGTTTTCACTGCCGATTACCAGTAACCATTCTCGGATCTCACTACCGATTACAAGTGCCCGTCCTCAGATCTTACTCCAGATTATCTATAACCAGTCTCGGATCTCATTCTCGATTTCCAGTAACCAATATAACTCGGAGTCCTGCCATGTGCAGAAGTTCGCTGATGACACGGCCATAGTGGGGTGTGTCAGGAATGGACAGGAGGAGGAGTATAGGAAACTGATACAGGACTTTGTGATATGGTGCAACTCAAACTACCTGCGTCTCAATATCACCAAGACCAAGGAGATGGTGGTGGACTTTAGGAGATCTAGGCCTCATATGGAGCCAGTGATCATTAATGGAGAATGTGTGGAGCAGGTTAAGACCTACAAGTATCTGGGAGTACAGTTAGACGAGAAGCTAGACTGGACTGCCAACACAGATGCCTTGTGCAGGAAGGCACAGAGTCGACTGTACTTCCTTAGAAGGTTGGCGTCATTCAATGTCTGTAGTGAGATGCTGAAGTTGTTCTATAGGTCAGTTGTGGAGAGCGCCCTCTTCTTTGTGGTGGCGTGTTGGGGAGGAAGCATTAAGAAGGGGGACGCCTCACGTCTAAATAAGCTGGTAAGGAAGGCGGGCTCTGTCGTGGGCAAAGTACTGGAGAGTTTAACATCGGTAGCTGAGCGAAGGGCGCTGAGTAGGCTACGGTCAATTATGGAAAACTCTGAACATCCTCTACATAGCACCATCCAGAGACAGAGAAGCAGTTTCAGCGACAGGTTACTATCGATGCAATGCTCCTCAGACAGGATGAAGAGGTCAATACTCCTCAATGCCATTAGGCTTTACAATTCAACCGCCAGGACTTAAGAACTTTTAAAAGCTATTATTAATGCTTTTTGAGATAGTGATTTAGATGCATATCATATTTTTACTGAGTTAAGTATTGTATGTAATTAGTTTTGCTACAACAAGTGTATGGGACATTGGAAAAAATGTTGAATTTCCCCATGGGGATGAATAAACTATCTATCTATCTATCTATTTGAAGGGGTGTAAATTGCGAACGGCGTTCTTTCAGCAGAACGGATACTGCTAACAATGCCATCTGACCCAGCACTCAACCTCAGCTCGTGTCGCCCGACTCTTGTCCATCGGCTGAGCAGACAGATTGAGAGTAAAGCGGCCTCTCCACTCTGATTCTGCACCAGTTGCAATCACAGCTCATCTCACTGTGACCTTATCTCCCACAGTGGCCATTCTCAGCTTGTTTTTGTGAAGTGCACCGCACTCTGTCCTGGTTCAACAACATGTCCACGTTCGCCACCATTTCTCTGAAATAAAAACAAGTTTCTGCCTTTTATGTTTGCTCCTGCATAGAAGTGAGAACGGTAAATAGAGGAACAGATCCTTCGGCCCACAGTGTCTGCGTGAACCATATCGCCACACTAAACGAATCTCATCTCCCGGTTCCTGATCCGTCTCCCTACACCCCCTGCCCGTCCACGTGTCAACTCTCACATTGGTAACCTCGGGCCTCCGGGTTCTCTCTTCTCAGAAGCTTTTTGACCATCTCTGTGAATCGTTGGAACCAACATAAGCGTCCGAACTATCAATGGGGTCACATCATTTACAGTGTTCTGCCACTGTAAATATGTCTGACGAATAAAGGAACCATTCGTCAGACACAAAATTATCGAAATGGGTTATGCAATTGAAGTTGTACTGCATCACCTATTCTGGGTGCTTTTGATAGGATTTTTTTTCCCCCACTGAGGTTGGGTGCGACAGGAACAGGAGGTCACACGTTTTGGGTAAAAGACGTACAATTTCCGGGTAACTTGAGGGCAAATTCTTCACTCAGAGCGTGGCGCGACAGCGGGACGAACTAAAGTTTGGATAAGCACATGGATCAGAGGGGTCTGGTTGGGCTGTGGTCCAGGTACAGTCCTGGGACACGGTACGGTGGGAAGGAGCAAAATCGTCTCTTTCTTTATTGTCGTGCCCTGTGACTCTAAACAACGGGAGATAGTGGGGAACCGGTTGTTTCTGTTGTCGAGAAGGAAGCGGAGCGCTTTACAACCTTCTTGGTTGGTAGGGATGGTGGTTGAAGTGCTTGGGTACTGCGCAGTCATGTCCAGCGAAGCGATCGTGTCCAGGAATTTTAATTTGTTCAAGAAATCGATACCATGTGAGGAGTCATAGATGTGAACGGGATTGCACTGTACCGAGGGAGATAAAATGAAGTCGCAGTTCACATACCAGGTGAGGCGACACTTCACCTGTGAGTCGGCTGGTGTGGTATACTGCGTCCGGTGCTCCCGGTGCGGCCTTTTGTATATTGGCGAGATGCGACGCAGACTGCGAGACCATTTCGCTGAACACCTACGCCTGTCAGCCAGAGTAGGCAGGATCTCCCAGTGGCCACACATTTTAATTCCACATCCCATTCCCATGCTGATATGTCTATCCATGGCCTCCTCTACTGTCAATATTAATACAAACTCAGTTTGAAGGAACAACACCTTATATTCCGTTTGGGTAACCTCCAACCTAATGGGATGAACATTGATTTCTCTGTCTTGCGTTGATGCACCTCACCGCCTTCTTACCCCATTCTTTGTTTATTTATTTATTACCTCCCCCTCCTTTTTTCTCTCTCTTTCTGCCCCTCTCACAATCACTCTTTGCCTGTTCCCATATCCCTCCAGTGTTCCACCCACCTTTCTTTCAACCTAGGCCTCCCGTCCCATGATCCTTTCCCTTCTCCAGCTCTGAAGTCCTTTTGCCAATCACCTTTCCAACTCTTAGCTTCACCTCTCCCCCTCCTGTCTTCTCCTATCATTTCGGATTTCCCCCTCCACCTCCTGCTTTCAAAACTCTTGCTATCTTTTCTTTCAGTTAGTCCTGACGAAGGGTCTCGGCCTGAAACATCGACTGTACTTCTTCCTGTAGATGCTGCCTGGCCTGCTGCGTTCCATCAGCATTTTGTGTGTGTTGATTGAATTTCCAGCATCTGCAGATTTTCTCGTGTTCACAGTATACGGACACGAGTTTGTTCGGACAGGAGCAGGCAGAGACAATCAACCAAAGCGGACAGTCAGGTGTGTGGATCCTTGTGTTTATGACGTGGAATGGCTGCTGATGTATCTCCCTCTCTCATACATACAAATTAACTCAGGCACACACCGACACACTCGCTCACACAAAAACACATGCACCCCGAGGCAGATGCCCGCACCCACACATAGTCCTGCATACTATCACCGACACACAAACACTGCTACACACGCTGAGGAAGACACAGAAACACAGTGACACACTAACTCCCAGACAGAAAAACACAAAGACATGAACCTAAAGAGACACACGCATGTACACAACAGCACCCAGACATGCAGGCCCAGGTAGTTACACGCACGCACACACACACACACACACACACACACACACACACACGCACACACACACACGCACAGGCACAACTGTACTTTCAGATTTATCTTTCAGGCACTCCACGAGATTCTGAAAAGTGAGGTCAGGGAGTCAATTGGAAAGTTTATGGATAGGAGCTCCATGATTGTGATCTCATGATTTTACCCATGCTACGCACTAGTGACGTCTTAAGTAAGAGGTCGGATTGTTTAATACGTGGCTAAGGATTTGGTGTAGGTGGGAGTGCTTCAGAATTTTGCATTGTTGGGCTCTTTTCCCGGGAGTGCCAGAACTGATAGTGGAGAGCATGAGAAGACGGATTTTGTGATGAACTCGGACAGGGTCCGGAATCAGAAGCACGATCATTGTTAGACGAAGGTTCTGAGTTGCGAATATTTCAATGCAAGGGACATTGTACGAAAAGCGATGATCAACACCCGGGATTTATGGCAATATTTTGTTTTATGTGCTGTGTGTGATATTGTGGGTACACCGTTGCCCGGAGGAACGCTGAGGGAGACGATAGGGCGAGATATGCCAACTAGTGGAGTGATGTCGCAGCAACAACCTTACAGTCAACGTCAGTAAGACGAAAGAGCTGATGGTGGACTTCAGGAAGGGGAAGACGAAGGAACACATACCAATCCTCATAGAAGGAGCAGAAGGGGAGAGAGTGAGCAGTTTCAAGTTCCTAGCTGTCAAGATTTCTGAGGACCTAACCTGGTCCCGACATATCGATGCAGCTATAAAGAATGAAAGTCAACGACGACACTTCTTTGGGAATTTGAGGTGACGGAGGCGCTGTTGTGCCTTTTTCACCACACATCCGGTATGTACAGACCGTGTGAGATCCTCTGTGATGTGGATGCCGAGGAGCATAAAGTTGTTTAACCTCTCAACTCCAGAAACAGTCATTGTTTCAATAGTCCACGACCATCTCCTTTGTTTTTGCGACATTGAGTCGTTGTTTTTTTTTTTTGACACAGCTGTGTCTGGGTGATGACCTCTCTGTAGGCTGCCTCATTATTATCTGTGATAAGGCCAAAGAGTGTAGTATCGTCAGCAAATTTAATTAGCAGATGGGGGCTGTTGGTGGCGACATGTCATGGATTTACAGAAAATAAAGGAGGGGGATAGGACACAGCTCTGAGGGGCACATGTTTTGGGTCAGCGGGTAAGAAGTGAGGGAGCCCACTCTTACCACCTGCCGGCCATCTGACAGGAGGTACAGGATCCGGCTGCACAAGTCAGCGTGAAGGCCGAGGTCTCTGAGCTTCTCGTGAAGCCTGGAGGGAATTATGGTGTTGAATGTAGTCCAAGAACGGCATTCTCACATAAACATTCCTTTTCTCAAGATGTGTAAGGATGATGTTTAGAGCTGTGGCTATTGCATCAGCTATCGATCGGTTGTGTCGATAGGTGAATTGTAGGGGTCCAATGTGGGTGGTACCATGCTGCAGATGTAGTCCATGAACAATCAAAGCATTTGCTTATCATTGACGTGAGTGCGACAGGACAACAGGCGTTCAGACATTTCAGGGACAAGAACAATGGTGGATGATTTGAAGTAGGAAGGCACTCTACACTGGGAGAGGGAGAGATTATAAATATCTGTAAACACACCTCCTAGTTTTGCGGCGCACAGTTTGAGGTTAGTCCGCCTTCATCCTGCCCAAGTCCCATAGCTCTTTCAAATACTCTTTGTCAGCATTGTCTCACCCACACTGTTATCCGCACACACTATCCCATCGCCATCTCACGCAATGGCCACAGCCACATGTACTGACCCATCTCTCCCTGTTTGTCTGTCTGTCTGTCTCCCCCTACTTTCTCTGTGTGTGTCTCTCTCTCTCTCTCTCTCTCTCTCTCTCTCTCTCTCTCTCTCTCTCTCTCTCTCTCTCTCTCTCTCTCTCTCTCTCTCTCTCTCTCTCTCTCTCATACACACACACACACACACACACACACGGAGAGTGTTTAGCGACGGAGCAGAGGGGGTAAAAGAAAAGGATGCTGGAGGTAGCAGGGTAACAAAGGAGTGGTGAGATGACAGCGGGAGGCAGAGGGAAGCGGAGGGAGAGAGTGGGAAAGGAGGCAGAGAGCGACGGAAGCAAGAGAGAGGGAAGGAGAGGGAAAGAGGAAAGGAGAGAAAGAGGTAATGAAGGAGCAGAGGGAGGATGGAGTGGGGAGAGAGGGTGTGGCGGAAGACCGAGGGAAAGAGAGAGGGGATTGCGTGAGGAAGTGAGGAGTGAGAGGTTGAGAGTGTGATAGAGAGAATGGAGGGGAGGAAATGAAGAGCGGGGACGAGAGTGAGAGACGGGCAGCGGAGGGAGTGAGGTGTCGGAAACACGAGGAGGGGGAGGGCCAGGGAAAGAAGAATCGTGGGAAAGAGTGGGAGAATCGAATGAAAGGGGACGGAGAGAGTGTGTTATGCGAGAGGCGAGACAGAGAGTGGGAAGAGGGGCTGAGGGAGAGAGTGGGGAAGAGAGCGAGAGGGAAAGACCGGAGAAACCTGTGCGATGGCTATTTGACTGCAAAAGCCTCGCTCTAATAAAATTGCATTCATATGATTAGATATTTTTTTCTTCTCCCGTAGATGTTGGTGGTTACCTTACTGGGCTGGCCAGTGTTTCCTGTGCGGAGGGGCTGCATGGGGAGGGGGGTGGATGTGGAGGTTGTGGTTTACTGCTGAGCGGTTTGGTGTCGTTAATATGCAGAGTCTCTCTGCTGTCCCGGGACCTGATCGGCTGATTCTCTTTCTCTTTTTCCTCTGTTCCGATCGCCTCCGAAGCTCTCAGTCTCTTTTCCTATCTCTGTCCTCGCTCCCTATTGCTCACTTCCTCCCCGGCATCCCACTTTCTGTCCTCTAACTCCTTTCCACAATAAACGGAAGAGCTGGAGTCGGTCATCTTTCCTGTCGATCCTGCTCCGCCCTGCAATTACATCCAGGCAGATTTTTTTCCATTGATACAGCGCCACCTACCGTTCCTGGGTCTCTGCCACGTGTCGAAGAACGTTGGTCTTCTCCGTTTCTCTAGCGCCGGTATTTACTAATTATTTTCTTAACGAGTGTCGTTAGATAGATAGATAGATAGATAGATAGATACTTTATTCATCCCCATGGGGAAATTCAACCTTTTTTTCAATGTCCCATACACTTGTTGTAGCAAAAACTAATTACATACAATACTTAACTGAGTAATAATATGATATGCATCTAAATCACTAACTCAAAAAGCATTAATAATAGCTTTAAAAAAAAAGTTCTTAAGTCCTGGCAGTTGAATTGTAAAGCCTAATGGCATTGAGGAGTATTGACCTCTTCATCCTGTCTGAGGAGCATTGCATCGATAGTAACCTGTCGCTGAAACTGCTTCTCTGTCTCTGGATGGTGCTATGTAGAGGATGTTCAGGGTTTTCCATAATTGACCGTAGCCTACTCAGCGCCCTTTGCTCAGCTACCGATGTTAAACTCTCCAGTACTTTGCCCACGACAGAGCCCGCCTTCCTTACCAGCTTATTAAGACGTGAGGAGTCCCTCTTCTTAATGCTTCCTCCCCAACACGCCACCACTGGTGCCTTCTATTTAATCTGGTCAAGTTAATTGAGACTGACACGCCTCTCGCTGTGCCTGGCGTGTCGGTTTATCGTGTGGTGTCTCACTTTTCGTTGACGATGGAAGATGTTTCTGTGTATCTGCCTTATGTGTTGGTTGCAATGGTGTTTATGAAGTGTGGCGATCTCGCACTAAGCTTTCTATGATCCGTGATTTTCGCCCATTTCTTTCCTTTTCGATTTCAATGGGGAGTGGGGTTTGTGTCGATATTTTTGTTCTGTTTTCCGCGGGGCAATGGGGTTGGAGGTTGGCGATCGGTCTCCTGTTCTGCTACAATTAAAATGGCAGGGAATCGCTTTATTCACAAAATCCAACAAGCATACATTGACTGTGCAATCATCAGAGAATTCGGAAGTTGCCACTGCAGGCGGACGATGTACGATGTACCGATTGGAAAACTATGAAAAGGCATGTCAATTGTCTCCCCTTTCCCAACTCCAGCCCGCAATGAAACAAAACCAGTTGGGTAATCAAAGCCCCAGCATTGCCAATCTCCGGATAAAACAGTTCCCCTCCTCCTGGCAACATCCCCGTAAATCTTGTCGAAACTGTTTGCACTTGAAACACGTGTCGCTCTCAGTTCCCGGCCTGAGTAATGAACTGAATCACCGAGGTGAACGGATATTTCACCGCGCTGATCACCTGCTCCCTGAACTTCGACTGAGTGACCGCGTAAATAAATGTGTTCGTGCAGCAGCTGAAATTCTTCAGCACGACTCCGACGTTATGAAAGATCCATTCAGAATCATTGAAGTTGAATCCTATTTCTGCGATCTCATAATACACAGAATTTACAACGATCGTCATCCACAGGAGGATGAAGCTACCGGAGAGGGTGAAGAGTAAAACCACAGACCTCCTCCGGCTCTCCATCTCGGGGTCTCTGCTGTTCTCCCCCTTGCTCTCACCCCTCAGCCCCTTACGGACACGACTGGCCACAACAATGTGCCTCACCGTTAGAGAGTTGAGCAGCAGAATCACAACGAAAGGGATGAACGCATTTAAAACGATGTCGAGCCAATCGTATACTACCCACCCGATGTCGGTGAAGGTGTTGGTCTTGAGTTCACAGAACCACGGTACATTGTTGATTACCTGTCCGGGTTCCCAGAGAAAGTAGCGGGGAACGCTTCTCAGAAAAAAAAGCACGCCGGTTGTAGTCAGAATCACAGCCGCAGTTTTCCCGGTGCAATATTTTGTTTTCAGCTTCTGACAACAGATGGCGACAAACCGATCAACAGTGAATGTAACGGTGAACCAGACAGACCAGTTTGTGGCTGTTTTCCTCAGTACTTCGATAACCCTGCACGCTGGGGTAATTTTCAGAAAATTCCACGGGAAGTAGTAATTTAAGACTTGACGCAAAAGGACCTCTATGACTACGGTCAGCAGATCCCCCGTTGCCATTGCCACCAGGTAGCGAGTGGTGCAGGTAGCCAGGCCGCACTTTCCCCGGGACAGGATCACAATCGCCAATAAATTCACTGCAGGGAGAGGGAAGAAACAAGACACCGGGCATTATTAAACACATTTTCCGGGAATGGACACACGTTCGGGCTTCAGCCAGAGGTCAGTAGACTAGATGCGGTGAACGGCTACTCATCCAACCGCAAACATGGGTCACTCTGTCTCTGACCTGCCTTCTTCAGAGTGGAGATAAGGCGAAGCGACGGTAATTGTAGGGGTTACACACGAACGGCATGAACAACAACGATGGTTACTCATCCCGGTTCCATTAACCGTGACTGCCCAGACCTCTGGAAAGTCAGCATCTGACGGGGCCGAAAGAGTATCCGTGGATCAGAGTGGGGATCTCATTCAAACCTTTCGATGTTAAAAGACCGAGACAAGAAGATGTGGAAAAGATGGTGGGTGAGTCCAGGACAAGAGGGCCATGCCTGAGGATACAGGGGCTCCCCTTTAAAACAGAGATGTGGACTGATTTCATTAGCCAGAGGGTGGTGAATTTGTGGAAATTGTTGCCGCATCCAGCTGTGGAAGACAGGTCGTTGGGTGTTTCTACGGTACAGATTGATAGATTCTTGATTGGACATGGCATCAAGATTACGGGGAGAAGGCCGGGAGCTGGGGTTGAGGAGTAGGGAAAAAGGGATCAGCCATGATTGAATGGCGGACCAGACTCGATGGGCCAGATGGCCTAATTCCGCTCCTATGTCTTATGGTATCCAAAGGCAAACAATACACACAAAATGCTGTTGGAACTCAGCAACAATCGCCACACTGAAGAGACACAAAGTATCCGGCCGAGGCCTTTCTTCAGGGCAAAACGGGGTCCCCGTTTACGTCGGGTCTGTGAGCGAAAGCCGGGACAACATAGTAACCAGATACTGAGTGGCTCCGCTAATTCTACAGCGCAGCTCATTTCAGCATCCCACGTCAATACATCCGTGACTCAGGTTCAGGAGATCGGACCCAATTATTGACAAACAGGCAACAGAATGCGACTGTGACAGGTTCCACAGGGAGAAGAGAAACACAGGACCAGGGGTTCAATCTGATCAGCGACACAGAGACTGAGCACTTCAAAATGCAAAACATTCCAAGTCACACCGTCCCGGGACAACTCTGAGGGTGGTGCCTCTAAAAGTCTTCTCTTCTCTCCTTCCTGGAGAGCTGTCTGTCCCCAATGCTGGGACAACATGGACAAGGTGCCATTAAAACTTTCCATTCATACCTTCCCGGAGAATTCACGGCTCCCAACACTGGGATAACATGGACAGGGTGGCATTAAAGGGTCAAGTATTCACTCCGGTCAATAATATTCCTAACCTGACATTCCCGGAGAGCTGCCTGTCCCCAGCATTGGTAACACTCTGAACAAAATTCCATCAAATGCAAGAACAACGTTCAAGTCAGTCCTGTGAGTTAGAGGAGAGACAGGGGTTTAGTTAAATTTGACATTAAATCTGATAAATCAGAATATTGAAGAATCAGGATCGATGTCGTTGACGGATATTACTGCCACAAGCATCAAGGGGAAGGCTTGTAAAATGACCTCAAACAGGCTCACACCGGTTAACAGACAGAAGGCCAAGCACGAATATCTGTGCTCACTCACCAGGAACTCCAATGGCGACAATTAACACGTTCAGTATACTGTCCACTCGCATGTACCTCTCAAATAATGCAGGCATTTTCTCTGGTCAGCGGTTTGTCCCCGTGAGCCACAGGCGAACTCCCGGATTGAAATGTCAAGGCTGCACATAACTGGGTTTTAATAGCATTTACCGACTCCACGGGGACAGGATTTAACTGGTTTAAAAATAAACATTTTTAAAAAATTTATTGACAATCCGATTACGTCAGTCAAGTGCAACCCGTGTTGCAACATTGTGATTACCTCCGTGAATTAATTATGAAACTGACACAATGGAGACTGTGATGTGACTAAGGGTTGTAAATTCCGAGTGACATTCCTGCAGCAAAGGGAAAATTGCTTCACACTCCATCAGACCCAACTCCCCACCTCACCTTCCGTCAGGACGACACTTGTCCATCGGCTGAGCAGTTAAACTAAGAGTAAAGCGGCCTCTCCACTCTGATTCTCCACCAATTGTAATCACAGCTCATCTCACTGTAACCTTATCTCCTACTTCCGAAACAATAAACCATCCTCAGCTTGTTCGGGTGAAGTGTACCAAACTTTGTCCTGGGTCGTAAACATGTCTACATAAATCGCCACTGAGAGGAATGTTTGCTCTGAGAAAAGAAACTTCTGCCTTCTGTTTGTTTTGCTTAGAACAGAGAAAGGTAAGGAACAGGAACAGGCCTTTCGGCCCACTGTGACTGTGCCAGCTATCACATCATATTAAACAGAACCCATCCTACCTACACTTGATCAGTCCCCCTAAACTCACTGAATGCGCATGTGTCAACATTCACAACAGTAATCTTGGGCTTCTGGGATCTCAATTCTCAGAAGTTTTTTGACCATCTGTGTGGATTAGTTTGAACCGACAAAAGTGACTGAACGTCTCAATTGGAAAGTGCTTCTACTGTAAATCTGTACTTGAAAGGAACCGTTTTTCAGACCCAACATCTTGAATTGTAATATTGTAGCTTGTGATCTTGTATTGAATCACCGATTATTGCCATTGTCACAAGGATTATAAACTCTTGATGTAGTTTAAGTTTGAGAGTCTCTGCCGAGAGTGTGCCCAAGAAAAGGCCTGTTTGTGGTAATGAATAAACACTTTCATATCCACCAACCTCTGCAGTACGTTAAGTGAATTCCTCGCAATCAGAACATTTGGGGGCTCTTTAAGTATCAACCCATAATCGATGAACACCAAACTCAACAATGGAAGGCAGTGTTAAAGAGCATGACACAGAGCTGGAGATAAGAAGTTGTACTTATCTCCACCGCTCTGTATCACTCTGTCTTAGTCCCCAATACTCCCCAATGCCATTAGGCTTTACAATTCAACTGCCAGGACTTAAGAACTTTTTTTTAAAGCTATTATTAATGCTTTTCTGAGTTAGTGATTTTAGATGCATATCATATTATTACTGAGTTAAGTATTGTATGTAATGAGTTTTTGCTACAACAAGTGTATGGGACATAGGAAAAAAATGTTGAATTTCCCCATGGGGATGAATAAAGTATCTATCTATCTATCTATCTATCTATCTATCTATCTATCTATCTATCTATCTATCTATCTATCTATCTATCTATCTATCTATCTATCTATCTATCTATCTATCTATCTTAATTTAGTCCCACTGCTTCCTCTTTCTCCACAGCACTGTATCAGCCCCTAAACTATTCCCACTGTCCCTTCCTACTCCACAGCACTTTATCAGCCTCGAAAGTAATCGCTGCCCCTCTTTCTATCATAATGGGGCTTTGGGAGCGGACTCAAATGCAAGACTCAGAGACATAACTACCAGGAACAGGACTAGGCATAAGAAGGAAGCAAGGAAAGTTGGGAAGAAAGGACGTTGGACATGACACGGGCCTTGTACAAGGATTCTGGGCCTGGGCTAGGACTTGACTAGGAAAGAGGGAACTGGACGAGGGACTAGGAACAGGGAACTAGGAACTAGGAACCTGGACAAGGACTCCGAGCCAGAGACTGGACAGGGACCCGGTATTTGGGTCTTGATTTGGGCTCTGACCCCGGAACTAACGAGGGCATGACGAGGCTTGGGCTTGGACTCCGAGCCAGAGACTGGACAAGGACCCAGAACCTGGGTCCTGACTCCGTCTCGGACTCCAGAACCAGGCGAGGACAAGACGTGGCTACAGGACGAGGAGAGGCAACAGTGCTGGACGAGAGACTCCTGGACAAGACAAGGGAATCCCAGCACAGGAGGAGGGAACCCCAGTACCGGGCTGGGCAAGGTACGCCTGGGCTGGGCGAGGCACATGGACAAGACGAGGACACAAAGCCGTGGCTTGGACAGGACAAGGATCTTGAACGTGACTGGGACTGGACGAGTCCCCGAAGCCTTGACTTGGTCGATGAAGAGACAGGAATGCAGAGCCTTGATCGAGGGAGAGACAGGAATCTGGAACACAGAGTTGGGACACCTCCTTGGAAACAGGACATAGGGCCGGGATTCATTACACAGAACAGAGCCGGACCCCTCCTTTGGTACAGGACGTAGGGCCGGGACTCATTACAGAGAATGCAGAATACGACGAGGCGGCTCCTAACCCAAGGTAGCGGCAGACGGCCGGACCTGCCCAGCGAAGACATGGACACAGAGACCGTTCAAAACAACGAAAGACAGTTCCTCATCTTGCTCCGGTGGTAGAACTTGACAGCGGTGAAGGCAAGGCTCAAGGCGAAGCAAGGCGAGGCAAGGTGAGGCTTCAGGAGTGGCAAGGCGAAGCGAGGCTCCAGGAGGAAGGCGAAGAGAAGGGATACATCAAGGGGTTTGGACAAGAACAATCCAGCTGCCAAAGGCTGAATCCTGAAGTTATTTATGAAGCCAGTCCAAACGAGAATCAGCTGCCTCAAGAGAAACTGGGGAAAACCAGAAAACCCGGAATAAGGATTAGGACCGGACGGTGAAACGGAATGCGAATTTCACGGACAGGACGATGACATTTTCTCCAGAGAACTGTATCAGCCTCAGAACTAATCCCACAGCCTTCTCTTTCTCTACATCACTGTATCAGCCTCTGAAGTAATCGCACTGCCTCCTCTTTTTCAAGAGCACAGTATTAACCTCTAAACTAATTCCACCACCCCCTCTTTCCTCCACAGCACTGCATCATCCTGTAAACTAATACAAATGCCCCCTCTTTCTCCACAGCACTGTAACAGCCCCTAAACTAATCCCATTGTCCCCTCTGTCTCCACAGTACTGTATCAACCAAAAACCAAATCCCATTGGCCACTTTTTCCCCACAGCACCGTATCAGCCTCTAAACTAATCCCACTGTCCCCAATGTCTCCCCAAGCTAACTCCACGACACTGCTCTGTATTCACGGCCCCGTGTCGATCGACAAAATAATACCACTTCCCCTCTCGGTACCGACCGCCCAGAGACAATCCCCAAAATAATCCGTCAGCAACACTCTCTCGCAAAGGGTGCAGATACAAAGAGAGGATTGGCAGAACTGTGTCGTGGGTCGGTGAGATACAAGATGTAGGAGGCGAGCGGGAGTCCGGAGTGAAAAGGATAGGAAGAGAAAGAGAGAGAGAGAGAGAGAGAGAGAGAGAGAGAGAGAGAGAGAGAGAGAGAGAGAGAGAGAGAGAGAGAGAGAGAGAGAGAGAGAGAGAGAGAGAGAGAGAGAGAGAGAGAGAGAGAGCAAAAGATACAGAGAATTCGAGAGAGAGATTGGGAGAGACAGTGGGGGAGAGACAGCGAGAGAGAGGGTGAGATAGTGAAAGAGAGATGGTGGAACGCGGGAGAGGAAGGGTGATAGTGGGAATGAAGGGGAGGGAGGGAGCAGCGGGGAGATGGGGAAACGGATCGTACAGAGTGGGCGTAGCAGATGGCGGAGGAAGTGTTAGTGAAAGAAGAGGTGAAGGAGAATATGGGAAGGGATAGAATGGGAAGGAAGTGCCAGAGATAGAGTGTGGCATGAGATAGAGAGTGGAGGGAGGAAGGTGTGAGGGAGAGTGTGGGGAAGGGGGAGTAAGAACGGGGGAGAAGAGGAAGAACAACGAGGGAAAATGGGGACAGAGAAGAGCAGGAGAGGAGAAGGGACCTGGGGGATAGTGAAGGAGGGAGTGATTCAACGGAAAATAAGGGCGTGTGGGGGATGGGATATAGAGGTGGATGAAGACAGAGGGCGGGACTTAAGTAGGGAGGGGGTTTGGGCTGCTGAGAGAGTTAGAAGGGTCTGCAGCTGCGGGGAAAGACGGAAGTGAGGGAGATGAACTAGAGGAGCGAGTGGTAGAGAGCGCGACGCGGCAGGGCGAAGCAGACACGTGAGGTGCAGGGGAAGCGAAGAGAGAGAGGAAAGCGAGAGGCTGAGATGATGAGGTGGGACTGGCATTGATGGACGTTGGGGGAGGCGAGTGGCGTGGTTGCGTGTGCTCTGGACTGCAAAATCAAAGCGGAGAGGGAGAGGAGGCGCAAGGAGTGTAGAAAGACACTTTGATTATTTAGAAGCTAATTCTCCATGTACCCCATCCAGCTGAATCGTCTAGATTCAATCGCCTTACTAAACTCCATGCAGACGACATCCACTGCCCTACCCAGTTTGGCAAAAGAATAAACCAGGGAAGGTAGTGCACCCGTGGCTGACAAGGGAAATTAGGGATAGTATCAAGTCCAAAGAAGAAACATATAAATTAGCAAAAAAAAAGAAAAAAGCGGCACACCTGAGGACTGGGAGAAATTCAGAGACCAGCAGAGGAGAACAAAGGGCTTAATTAGGAAAGGGAAAAAAGATTATGAGAGAAAGCTGGCAGGGAACATAAAAACTGACTGTAAAAGCTTTTACAGATATGTGAATAGAAAAAGATTGGTCAAGACAAATGTAGGTCCCTTACAGTCAGAAACAGGTGAATTGATCATAGGGAACAAAGACATGGCAGACCAATTGAATAACTACTTTGGTTCTGTCTTCACTAAGGAGGACATAATTAATCATCCGGAAATAATAAGGGACCGAGGGTCTAGTGAGATGGAGGAACTGAGGGAAATACATGTTAGTAGGGAAGTGGTGTTAGGTAAATTGAAGGGATTAAAGGCAGATAAATCCACCGGGACGGATGGTCTGCATCCCAGAGTGCTTAAGGAAGTAGCCCAAGAAATAGTGGATGCATCAGTGATAAGTTTTCAAAACTCCTTAGATCCTGGATTAGTTCCTGAGGATTGGAGGGTGGCTAATGTGACCTCACTCTTTTAAAAAATGAGGGAGAGAGAAACCGGGGAATTATAGACCGGTTAGCCTGACATCGGTGGTGGGGAAAATGCAAGAGTTGGTTGTGAAAATGTGATAACAGCACATTTGGAAAGAGGTGAAATAATCAGACAACGTCAGCATGGATTTGCGAAAGGAAAAATCATTTCTGACGAATCTTATAGAATTTTTTGAAGATGTAGCTAGTAGAGTGGATGGGGAGAGCCAGTGGATGTGGTATATTTAGATTTTCAAAAGGCTTTTGACAAGGTCCAACAGGAGATTAGAATGCAAACTTAAAGCACATGGTATTGGGGGTATGGTATTGATGTGGATAGAGAATTGGTTGGCAGACAGGAAGCAAAGTGTAGGAGTAAACGGGACCTTTTCAGAATGGCAGGCAATTACTAGTGGGGTACCGCAAGGCCCAGTGCTGGGACCCCAGTTGTTTACAATATATATTAATGATTGAAACGAGGGAACTAAATGCAGCATCTCCAATTTTGTGGATGACACGAAGCTGGGCGGCGATATTGGCTGTGAGGAGGATGCTAAGAGGATGCAGGGTGACTTGGATAGGTTAGATGAGTGGGCAAATTCATGGCAGATGCAATTTAATGTGGATAAATGTGACGTTATCCACTTTGGTTGCAAGAACAGCAAAACAGATTATTATCTGAATGGTAGCCGATTAGGAAAAGGGGAGGTGCAACGAGACCTGGGTGTCATTGTACACCAGTCACTGAAGGTGGGCATGCAGGTAGAGCTGGCGGTGAAAAAGGCAAATGGTATGTTGGCATTCATAGCAAAAGGATTTGAGTACAGGAGCAGGGAGGTTCTACTGCAGTTGTACAAGGCCTTGGTGATTCCGCACCGAGAGTATTGTGTGTAGTTTTGGTCCCCAAATCTGAGGAAAGACATTCTTGCCATAGAGGGAATACGGTGAAGGTTCACCAGATTGATTCCTGGGATGGCAGGACTTTCATATGAAGAAAGATTGGATCGACTAGGCTTATACTCACTGGAATTTAGAAGATTGAGGGGGGATCTAATTGAAACGTATAAAATTCTAAAGGGATTTGACAGGCTAGATGCAGGAAGATTGTTTCCGATGTTGGGGAAGTCCAGGACGTGGAGTCACAGTTTAAGGATAAAGGGGAAGCCTTTTAGGTCCGAGATGAGGAAAAACTTCTTCACACAGAGAGTGGTGAATCTGTGGAATTCTCTGCCACATGAAACAGTTGAGGCCGGTTCGTTGGTTATATTTAAGAGGATGCTAGATATGTCCCTTGTGGCTAAAGGGATCAGGGGGTATGGAGAGAAAGCAGGAACAGAGTTCTGAGTTGGATGATCAGCCATGATCATACTGAATGGCGGTGCAGGCTAGAAGGGCCGAATGGCCTACTCCTGCTTTCCATGTTTCTATGTTTACCCCCGTCAATCTCTCTCTTCACATTGTCCAACTAATCATCCGAGTTTTTAATACAAGACCAGTCTCGCACAAAGCCATTTTGGCTCTCCCGATTTAGTCCATGGGTGTTCAAATGCCCATGAATACTATCCCTAAGATTTGTCGACAACTATTTCCGTACAACTGATGTGAAACCCTCCGGTCTGTCGATCCCAGGAATTTCCCTTTTTCGTTTCTTAAATTGAGATACTGGCCAGTCATTCGGGACCTCGCCTTTGCCTAGAGGACACAAACATACTGTTCAAGACCCCAGCAATCTTGCCCGCTGCCTCCTTCAATGACCTGATGTAAATGTCATCAGACCCTGTAGCTCTCGATCTTAATATTCATTATGAGGCCCTACACTTCCCCCTGCTTGAGTTCTCAACACCGTCAGCGGTTTATATCCTCCGCACTGATCTCCTGGTCCACCGTATCCATTTTCTCCATAAATACTGTAGCAAAGTACAAACAAATGCTCCCCCTTTATCCCTGAGTGGTCTCACCCTATCCCCAGTTATCCTCTTGCTCCTGATGTACGTACGAAAAGCCTTGGGATTCTCCTGAATCCTGCTTGCCAAGGACATTTCATGGTCCCCCCGGCTTTCCTGATACCCTTCCTTTCTTCTTTCCAGGCGTCTTTATTCTCCTCGCGGGCTTCCTTTGATCCTGACTTCGGAAGCTTTACCTACTTCTCCTTTTTCATCTTGACTGCATTCGTCACCTCTCTGTACATCCAAGGTTGTCTTATCTTCCCATCCCCGTCCTTCCTTCCAACGGGGACACGCCATTCCTGTACTCTACGCTATTGATCTACAAACACTCTCCGCATGTCTGAGGTGGAGGTACCAGAGAAAAGGTCTTCACAAGGATCTCTGCTCAGTTCATGCCTAATATGTCCTACTCCAAATTAATACTCTCCCGCCAGGACCGAACCGGTCCTTATCTGCAGCTAGTCTGAGCGTTAGTGAGATTTGGTCACTGTTCGCTAACTGCTCCCCGACTGAAAGGTCAGTCACCGGGACAAGCTCTTTACCCAACACCATGTCCAGTACGGCCCCTTATCTCTTTGGACGGCCCACATATTGATTCAATAAACTTTCAAGCATACACTGAACAAATTCAGCCCCATCTGAATCCTCTGTGCTAAGAAGGTCCCAGTTTATAACGGGGTAGGTGAAACGCCTTGTGACAACAACCCGATGTTTCCTGAATTGCTTTACAATTCTGCTCTTCACAGTCCCTGGGACTAGTTGTACAATCTCATCAGTGCGACTGCACCGTTCCTAGTCCTGGGTTCTGGTCGCCTCGTTATAGGAAGGAAATAGAAGCTTTAGAGAGCTTGCAGAAGAGATTTACCAGGGTGGTGCCTCGGTTACAGAGCATGTCTTGTGAGGATAGTTTGAGCGAGCTAGGGAACTTCACTTTGGAGCGAAGGGAATGAGAGGTTTATTGACAGGGATGTACAAGATGATCAGAGGCACAGATAGTGCAAACATACAGAACTAGTTTCCCCAGGGTGGAAATGGCCATTACCACAGGACATTTGTTGACGTGAATAAGGAAAATTTTCGGGGGCTGTCAGATATTGGATTTTTGCACACTGATTGGTGGATGCATGGAACGCGTTAACAGGGAGGCGGGAAGAGGCAGATACATTGGGGAAATTTCTGAGAGTCCTAGATCTCCGTGTGTATGAAAGCAAAATGGAAGGATATTGACTGTGCAGGAGGGAAGGGCTAAGTTGAAGGCCAAAGTGGGGAATCTCGCATTCCCAACGTAGTAATACATTGGAAATATCTTTGCTCTCTCTCCGAACCTATACTTATCACTGTGAAGACTATCCATAATCAAAATTCAATCTACCTTTCAGTTTAGTGTGATCAGTAAAATGAACTTCGCATCGCTGTGTCCCCTCGTCCAACCCGGTGATATGGCGGGTGAACTGCTGTGGGCTCAGGTCCAACCCGCTTAGCAGGCCGTTCACCACTGAAGGCCAACGAGAGAAACATCCGCGGGAGGAGTATAGCTGAGAAAATGGGGTTTGTCGGATGAGTGGCGGAGTCAGAGAGAGGAGGGCAGCGGCGTCAGTGGAAGCAGTGGTGGTTTGTGGTAGGAGGCGGAGCCGTGCCCCATTACAACCTCTCCGGTGTAATGACCTAATATCTATTCTCCCTTCTCTGTCACTCTTTATATATGAAGCTGCCTCAGCAGGCTTGTGCAGACACTTAGCTCGTTAGTCGCCTCTTCAAAGCGCCACCGGACTGAGCGGCGAGAAAGTCACCTTTCTCCAACAATGTCCGTCTGGGGTCGGTGTGATTTGGATCCCACCAAACCAGCAAGTTGGGGTTTCCAGTAACGGAATCGCGATTTGAGCGAACGCGGTGTAAATATTGCCTATATGCAATTATCCGTCGACAAGGAGAAGAAAAATCAAAGGGCCCATTACAATTAAACCCGTCTAAATGTTCACGGCGTCGGAACCCATATCTTCCAAAAGCTGGTTGTGCCCTTTACTCGCGTCGTCGACGTCGCATCCGCAATCACCGGGTGAAATTGACATCTTGGCTTGCTTTGAATCGCGCCTTCCAATCGAATCGAACTATGGTCGTCCCTCCTGATCATATTCTCTCTCCAAGAGACCCCGACCCCCAACAGTCTCTTTCACGAATCGCAATCCGCCCAGCTTTCCTAAATGGTTTTCCCATTCCACTATCCTGATCGGCTGACACATTGGTTGAACATCACTGTTAAGACCTACAAGTATCTGGGAGTACAGTTAGACGAGAAGCTAGACTGGACTGCCAACACAGATGCCTTGTGCAGGAAGGCACAGAGTCGACTGTACTTCCTAAGAAGGTTGGCGTCATTCAATGTCTGTAGTGAGATGCTGAAGATGTTCTATAGGTCAGTTGTGGAGAGCGCCCTCTTCTTTGTGGTGGCGTGTTGGGGAGGAAGCATTAAGACGAGGGACGCCTCACGTCTTAATAAGCTGATAAGGAAGGCGGGCTCTGTCGTGGGCAAAGTACTGGAGAGTTTAACATCGGTAGCTGAGCGAAGGGCGCTGAGTAGGCTACGGTCAATTATGGATAACTCTGAACATCCTCTCCATAGCACCATCCAGAGACAGAGAAGCAGTTTCAGCGACAGGTTACTATCGATGCAATGCTCCTCAGACAGGATGAAGAGGTCAATACTCCCCAATGCCATTAGGCTTTACAATTCTACCGCCAGGACTTAAGAACTTTTTAAAAGCTATTATTAATGCTTTTTGAGATAGTGATTTAGATGCATATCATATTTTTTTACTGAGTTAAGTATTGTATGTAATTAGTTTTGCTACAACAAGTGTATGGGATATTGGAAAAAAAAGTTGAATTTCCCCATGGGGATGAATAAAGTATCTATCTATCTATCTATCTATCTATCTATCTATCTATCTATCTATCTATCTATCTATCTATCTATCTATCTATCTATCTATCTATCTATCTATCTATCTATCTATCTATCTATCTATCTATCAACCAGCAGGGCACATCGCTTCTACAGAAAGCTACACAATGAAATATTCTACAGCGTTAGCAGTAGAAATCTTAACTACGGCGTTACATATATCTGAAAAACCTTTTGGCATCTTCCTTATTATTGTTGGCTAGCTTTCCTTCATATTTTATATTTCCCCCTATGGCTTTTCGGTCATCTTCTTGTGTTCTACCGAAAGGTCCCTAATCAAATCCGGTTCAGTACGCACACCCTATCCAGATTAGCTCAGCCCCCTGTGGGTCAAACATGAGCTGCTCTGAAAAGCCATCTCGTGGGCATCTCTCTTCAGATCCAGCACCAAACTATCAACATATTGAATTCCCCTATGGTGATAGCAACACTGCCCTTTTGACATGCGTATTCTATTCCCGCATTGTAATGTGTAGACCAGCTCTTTGCTACTGTTCTGAGGTCTGTGTAGAACTTCCATCCGTGTCCTTTTAACCTTGCAGTTTCTGATTCTACCCAGAATGATTCTACTGCTTCCGATGCTATAACACCTCTTATCAACGATTTTATTTTTTTTAACTTTATTTACCAATACAGCCATCCCGTCCACTCCGCATAAGTCCCTGTGCTTTCGATACAATGTGTATCCTTGGACTTTAAGCTCCCAGCTATGACTTACTTTCAGCCACGATTCGGTGATGCGCACAACGGCACCCTTGCGAATTTTATCACTGTGCAACAAGTTTAATTATCTTATTCTACACACTGTGTGCATTCAATATAACATCTTCAGTCCTACACTCATCAACCGTGTTCATTTCTTCCTTTCCTACGTTGCAACATCCCGTTTGCTGCACCTTTGCCCTGTGATCGGACACTTCTTGCTCATAGTCTCACTAAACACAGCGTCTGCTTTTAAACCAACTACCCCGTCCTCAGCCCTACCGTCCCAATTCTATTCCGTCTGTCAAATTAGCTTCAGCCCTCCTGAGCAGCTCTAGCAAACCTGCCCACAAAGATGATGGCCCCTTTTAGGTTCAGGTGTAAAACGTACTTTTTGTGCCCGTCGTACCTTCTACAGACAATACCCTAATGATCTGGAGGCGTGGAGAGACAGAGGGTAACGGGAGGGGTAGGAAACGGGAGAGGAAGAGGGGAGAAAGTTGAGAGAAACAGGGTCAGAGAGATCTGGTGCAGATGGGGGACAATCAGTAAGCTTGAGGTGGAGGGGTAAGGGTTTTAAGAAACACGGGTGGACAGAAGGTATGGAGACAGGGGCAGAGATGGGAAGCGCTGGAGAGAGAAGGGAGATTGGAACGTGAGGCTCAAGGAAGAGGGGGGAGAAAGGACAAGAACGCGCAGGATTGAGGGGAACTGGGCGAGTTGAGCGGAGAGGAGAGAGTTGTGGGGGAAGTTTTGGGGAGTGGAGAGTTGTAGAGAGGGGAGAGTTGTGGGGCTGTAAGACTGATAGGACAGAGCAGGGAGGAAGAGAGACAGTCTGGCGATTGGAGATGGAGAGATGGTGCGGCGCTTCCTAGTTTTCCTCCTCCGGTGGCGTTTCAAAGTCAAAGCCTAGTTTCATTTTTATCGGCGTATGTACACAACACACAACCTTGTGATTTGCCTCCTTGCTGGCAGTCAAAAAATAAAGGGGAAAAGAAAAAGAACATCAAACACCCAATGAGCAGAAAAATTAAATTCAAACATTGCAAACAGCAAAAAGGAGCACACATCTGAACTCGGCCCGATATCCGTCGCCTCCTCTCTATTTCGGTTCTGCTCGCCGCGGTTCTGCGGCATCGAATCGCGAAACGCCGGCATGTCTTCCCCTGCCACGGCCAAACATCGGCTCATTCCCCACTCTCGGGTCCGGGCCCGGTCGCGTCAATTTGGCCTGCAACCGTCTTGCACCCTCGATACTTCGTTTCACACCGCAAACATGCCGGATCGTACAGCCCAATTCGGAGGTTCTCTCGGACATTTGCCCTGCTGCCTTTCCTGCCCGGTTTAAATGAAGCGGACAGTGGAGAAGAATTTCGATGCGAAACTGTCCTGCTTCACTGCGGTAAATCTTCGTCAGTGGGAAGTGATTGGCTCCAGGTAGACTGATCAACGTAATGTCTGAGCAAGGGAGCGTCACAAATTTGTGAGAGATGCGGGCGAGGGAGGAACTGAAGGAGATGGGGAGTGCTGTCGGTGAAGGGAGTGGTGAAGGATCCCCGGAGGTGTGTAGGGGAGTGAGAAGTGACGAAAATGCAGGAGAAGGAGGGTATGGGCAGAGAGGGAGTCCCGAATTCAGGAAGAGACTGGGAGACGAAGTTCCGTTGGTGTACTGAGGAGGGAATGAGTAACGGGAGCGAGATAAGCTGTAGGGGGAGGGAGGGGTGACGTAGATGGAGAGAGCTGTAGGTAACTAAGGGAGTGATGAGCGCCCTAAAGAGTTCAGAGAGGGGAGCAGAGATGGGAAGGCGGCGTATCCGGGACGGAGCGGATACGGCGGGCTATTGATTCGGCGCCCCACTTACCCAGGAGGTTCAATATCATCGAGAATTTTATCTAATGGATCTTCCTGTGCATCGACAAATGCCCACTTTACAACCAACTCTCCATCGGAGATTTGAGGAAATGATTAGAATGCAGTGGCCATTCTGCGCACCCACTCTGCTCTACCACTTTACCCCAACCAAAGGTCAATAAGGTCGCAACGGCTCGTTCACTAAATCCCATCCCCCACCATTACAGCTCGTTGAAGCCCCATATGCAAATGCTATTTGACTGCAGAAAGCCTCGCTGTAACAAAATTGTATTTATACGATTGGGTCCCTTTTCTTCTCCGTTGGATGCTGGGGGTTACCTTACTGGTGTGACCAGTGTTTCCTCTGCGGAGGGGCTGCATGGGGTAGGTGGATGTGCAGGGTGTGGTTTACTGCTGAGCGGTTTGGTGTCGTTAATCTGCAGAGTCTCTCTGCTGTCCCAGGACCTGATCTGCTGATTCTCTTTCTCTCTTTCCTCTGTTTTGATCTCTTCCGAAGCTCTCAGCCTCTCTTTCTACCTCTTTCCTCGCTCCCTATTCCTCTCTATCTCCCCAGCCTCCCTCGTTCTCACCTCTTAACCCCTTCCAGAATAAACGGAAGAAACAAGAGCTGGAGTCGGTCATCTGACCTTTCGGGTCTGCTCCGCCCTGCAATAAGATCCGGGCAGATTTTGCCATGGATACAGCGCCACCTGCCGTTCCTGGGCCTCCAAGAGAGCGAGGCTCATGTATTTCTCTGGAGACTGTACTGACTAATTATTATCTTAACTAGAGTCATTCAGTACCGGGGACTTCTGTTTAACCTTGTCAAGTTAATTGAGACTGGCACGCCTGTCGCTGTGCCAGGCGTGTCGGGCTGTCGTTTGGTGTCTCACTTTTCGTTTACGAAGGAAGATGTTCCCGTGTTTCTGCGTTATGTGCTAGACATAATGGCGTTTATGGAGTGTGGCTATCTCACACTAAAGATTTTTATATTACGTATTTTCCTCAAATGTCTTTCCCTTTTGTTTTGCGAGGGGAAAGGGGTTTGCGGTCGATATTTTGTTCTGTTTTACGCGGGGCATGAGGGTTGGGGTTGGCGATCGGGATGCTGTTCTAGTACACTTAAAACGACACGGACTCGTTTTATTCGCAAAATCCAGCGACCATACATTGACTACACTCATCCCAGAACTGGGACTCTGCCACTACAGGCGCACGGTGCACGATCTACCGATTGCAAAACCATGAAAATGCATGTCAGTTGTCTGTCCTTTCCCAGCACCAGCCTGACCAATCACACGATAACAGAATCCCCCTCCTCCTGGTAACACCTTCGTTGATCTTTTCCACACTCTTTCCACTTTAAACCCATTTCGCTCTCTCCAAATCTCACACAGACTCATACACAAACACACACCCACAAAAAAACACACACACTCAAACACACACACACACACACACACACACACACACACACACACACACACACACACACACACACACACACACATATATATCCTTTATCCCTTATCCGTATATCCTATATGCCTTCCGGATATAGCACAAGGGAGATCGGTGGATATGAGGTTCTGAGTTTGAAAGTCTTCGCCGAAAGTGTGTCCAAAAAATGTCTATTTGTGGAGATGAATAAACACTTTCATATCCAGAAACCTCTCCAGTATGTTCAGTGACTTCCTCACAGTCACAACATTCAGGACGCACACCTAATCGTAATGCATGGCTATCAAATTTTTGCAATCTAAGGGGTGGGGGTGAACTATCTGTCAAAGACCACGATTAAAGCGAGGTGGGGTGGGGTGGGAACCGAAATACACGATAAAGGGTGGGGCGATGTGTCAAAGAGCTGGAAATGTCATGGTCTATTCCGAAGGACGCATTCTGGTTCACGGTCCAGTCCGCAGACTCCGGGCTCTGTGCCTTCCAACTGTCCCTTGTTTCGATTGGACTTAAACATAAGCACCTTGGGGGCTGGAAATATAAGTGGCCCTGGGATTGGGTGTGGTTTCGGGGTTGTCTCGTCAGTCTCGTCAGTCTCCCCTTGGAGCAACCCACCCGTGGAAGGCTAGTACATTCACTGAGATGGATTTGGCTGTTCCGGAGCTCCCCGGTGTTACCGACCGCCTCGAGTCTTATAGCCACCCCAGACCGAACTGCCTTCCGGTCCCGCGCCTTCGTCGGGTAAGCCAGGCCGATTGCCATTTATCCCACGGTTGGTTCTGTCCGTTCTTGTCCCTTGCCTCCGTCGGGTAAGCCAGGCCGTTTGCCGTTAGCCTGCGGTTGGTTCTGTCCCTTCCTGTCCCTTGCCTCCGTCGGGTAGATTCCCACGTCCTGTCCAGGAGTGGTTTCCAAGAACCCAAACCTCAAGCCTCAGCACTCGGAGACGAGACGGCAACCAAACAACGACTGACATTTCGAATCTTGGCTCGGAGTAGCGGCAAACGGCCAGCAATCCTCAGCTGGACACACAAACGACTGAATTTGTATCTTAGCAGGTCGGGCAGCATCTGTGGAAACGAACAGTCAACGTTTCGGGTCGAGACCATTCGTCAGCAGTGAAGAGGGAGCGGACAGGGGCCCTATAAAGAAGGTGGGGTGGGTGGGAAGGAGAAGGCTGGTGGGTGTCGTCATCAATGATGCCCTCACCCGCATCTCCTCCATTTGCCGCTCTTCGGCCCTCACCCATCCTCCCGTCACCACAACAGGGACAGAGTTCCCCTTGTCCTCACCTACCACCCCACCAGCCTCCGGATCCAGTATATTATTCTCCGCAACATCCGCCACCTTCAACAGGACCCCACCACCAAGCACAACTTTCTCTCTCTACCGCTCTCCGATTTCCGAAGGGATCGTTCCCACTGCGACTCCTTGGTCCACACGTCCCTCCCAATAGATCTCCTACCTGGTACTTATCCCTGCAAGCGTAATTGCTACACCTGTTCTTACACACCCTCTCTTACCACCATTCATGGCCCCAAACCGTTCTTCCAGGTGAAGCAACACTTCATTTGTGAGTCTGTTGGGGTCATCGGTTGCATCCGGAGCTCCCGGTGCGTCCTCCTCTACATCACCGAGACCCGACACAGATTGGGGGACCACTTCGTCGAGCACCTCTGCTCCGTCCTCCACAACAGACCGGATATCCCGGTTGCCACTCACTTCAACTCTCCTTCACATTCCCATTCGGATATGTTCATGCATGGCCTCCGCTACTGCCATGATGAGGCCAAACTCAGGTTGAAGCAACACCTCATATACCGTCTGGGTAGTCTCCAGTCCCTTTGTTTGAACACTGAATTCTCCAATTTCAGGTAATTCCCTCCCACTCCCTCCACCCATCCCAGTTTCACTCTGCCTCCTCTTCCAGCTGCTTATCACCTCTTTCATGATTCTGCCTTCTACTACTACACAGTGCTTTCACCTTAAATTCCTTCTTCACCTTTCCTGCTCATTCTCTTCCTGCTTTCCCTCCCCCTCCCCTTGATCTATTCGCTGATTGGTTTTTCACCTGGCACCTACAAGCCTTCTCCTTCCCACCCTCCCGCCAGTTTCTTTATACGGACCCTGCCCCCTCCCCTTCAGTCCTGACGAAGGGTCTCGGCCCGAAACGTTGACTGCTCGTTTCCACGGATGCTGTCCGACCTGCTGAGCTGCGCCAGCGTGTCTGTACGCTATGATTTGACCACAGCATCTGCAGTGCACTTCGTGTTTAGAATTTGTATCTTGGCTGGGAGTAGCGGCAAACGGCCAGCTGGACACGAAAACGACAGCATTCCCAAAGCACCTTTGTCACCGAAGCACCTTAGAGTCCGCTATCTTCGGCGGCCTGGAACGTGCATTGACGCACTGGCCCAGGTGACGGTCCAGCGCCGAGTAGATGAAAGCCGGATTTTCTTTATGCTGCCGGTCCGGTTGAAAATCTGGTGGCTTAATCAAGGAGCGAGGTTGAGCACGGGGGAAAGGGATTTAAAGGGAAAGGAGGAATCAACGGACCGGACGGTGACATGGTTTCGTCATCCTGCCTTTAGAATCCTTCTGCTTTTTCGGGATCTATTAATCTTGGGTCTTTCGGATTGCTTCCGGAAACTCCAGACATTGCTGTTTTGCGATTATTCCCGCCAGTGCCCCCTTCCAATCAGCTCCGTCCTGCTACTGTCACATGACTCTGTCATTCCCTTTCTTCTGCCGGAATACTTATAGATCTGACTTTCCCTTCTCCCTCTCCAATTGCAGAGTTAATTCCATGATAATCTGATCACGGTCTCCGAAGGGTTTCTTTGCTGTCAGCTCCCTGATCAAATCCCTTTCAGTACGTACACCCGATCTAGACTAGCTGAGTTCCCAGAGGGTCGAACACGAGCTGCTCTGAAAAGCCACCTCGTTGATATTCTACAAATTCTCTCTTCAGCACCAACCTTACCTACACAATGTACCTACATATTGAAACCCCCTGTGACTCCATAAACATCGCCCTTTTGACATGCATTTTCCATTCCCCTATTGTAATGTGTAGACCATATCTTTGCTACTGTTCTGAGTTCCGTGTATAACTCCCATCAAGGTCCTTTTACCCTCGCAGTTTCTCAGTTCTACCCACATCGATTCTACACCTTCCGATACTGTAACACCTCTTCACCGTGGTTGCTAATAATAATAATAATAATAATAATAATAATAATAATAATAATAATAATAATAATAATATTTTACCAATACAGTCACCCATCCACTCCGCCTACCTTCCTGTGCTTTCGATACAATCTGTATCCTTGAACGTTAAGCTCCAAACTATAATTTTCTTTCTACCACGATTTGGTGAGGCTCACTACCTCATACCTGCGAATTGTATAACAGTGCCACAAGTTCACTTACCTTACTCCGTACACTGCGGGCATTGAAAAAACACCTTCAATCCTGTACTTATCAACCGTTTTGATTTTACCCCCTCCCTCTTACTTAGCCGTTTGCCTGCCCCTTTGCCCTGTGATCAGCCTCTTCTTGCTGGCAGTCTCACTGCGCACTGCGTCTGATTTTAAGCCAGCTAACCCACCCCCACCCCTACCTTCCACTCAAATCAGTTTAAACCCTTGCGAGTCTCACTGGCAAACTTTCCCACAAAGATGTTGGTCTCATTTTTTGGTTCAGGTGTAAAGCGTCATTTTTCTGCAGTTCATACCTTCCCCAGATAATATCCCAATGATTCGGAGGGTTGGAGAGAGAGAGGGTAACGGGACAAGAGATGGGACAGGACGAGGGGAGAAAGACGAGAGAAACAGAGTGAGAGAGAACGAGTGCAAATGGGAGACAGAGAGCATGCATGGGGTAGAAGCAGAATGGTTTTGAGAAAGACCGATTCGGAGAAGATGCAGCGACAGGCGACAGATGGGGAGAAAGGTGGAGAGAGGACGCAGATAGGAAGGCAATACTCGAGAAATAGGGGGGAGAGAAAGGACAAGAGAGCACAGGGTCGAGGGGAACTGGGAGGGTGGAACGGAGAGGGGGGAGTTGCTGGCAGGGTGGAGTGGAGGGGGCGAGTTGTCGAGGGGGTAGTTTCGGGGAGGGGTAGTTGTGGGGCTGACAGACAGAATGGGACAGAGCGGGGAGGAGGAGAGACCGTCTGGCGGGTGGAGATGGGGAGATGATGCGGCGCCTACTCGTTCTCCTCCTCCGGTGGCGTTTCTAAGTCAAAACCCAGGTTCATATTTATCGGCGTATGGACACAACACAGAACCTTGTGATTCACCTCCTTGCCGGCAGTCGCAAAATAAAGGAGAAAGAAAAAAAGACCGTCAAACAATCAATGAGTAGAGAAAATGAAATGAAATACCACAGACAGCAAAATGAAGCAGAGATCTGAAGGTCACGGGCGTCCAGAGCCGTCCTCTCCGGAGTCTGAGCTCAGAGCAGAGACGAGTAAACGGCAGCGAGCGGAACCGGCCCGTCCCGCGGCACTTGGAGCATCCAAACATAGAGCCGTTCCACGCCCTCCGACCCTGTTCCTGTTCCACCCCTGATTAAGTCGAGAGAACCAGGGTGAGAGAGATCTGGTGCAGATGGGGGACAATCAGTGAGCTTGAGGTGGAGGGGTAAGGGTTTTAAGAAACACGGGTGGACAGAACGTATGGAGACAGGGGGAGAGATGGGAAGCGCTAGAGCGAGAAGGGAGATTGGTACGTGAGGCTCGAGGAAGCGGGGGAGAGAAAGGACAAGAACGCGCAGGATTGAGGGGAACTGGGCGGGTTGAGTGCAGAGGAGAGAGTTGTGGGGGAAGTTTTGGGGAGCGGAGAGTTGTGGAGAGGAGAGAGTTGTGGGAACAGTTTGGGGAGTGGAGAGTTGTGGGGGCAGTTTTGGGGAGCGGAGAGTTTTGGGGAGTGGAGAGTTGTGGGGGAAGTTTTGGGGAGCGGAGAGTTGTGGAGAGGAGAGAGTTGTGGGGACAGTTTTGGGGAGTGGAGAGTTGTGGGGGCAGTTTTGGAGAGCGGAGAGTTGTGGGGGCAGTTTTGGGGAGTGGAGAGTTGTGGGGGCAGTTTTGGGGAGTGGAGAGTTGTGGGGGCAGTTTTGGGGAGCGGAGAGTTGTGTGGACAGTTTTGGGGAGTTGAGAGTTGTGGAGGCAGTTTCGGGGAGCGGAGAGTTGTGGGGGCAGTTTTGGGGAGCGGAGAGTTGTGAGGGCAGCTTTGGGGACGGAGAGTTGTGTGGACAGTTTTGGGGAGTGGAGAGTTGTGGGGGCAGTTTTGGGGAGCGGAGTGTTGTGGGGGCAGTTTTGGGGAGTGGAGAGTTGTGGGGGCAGCTTTGGGGAGCGGAGAGTTGTGTGGACAGTTTTGGGGAGTAGAGAGTTGTGGGGGCAGTTTTGGGGAGCGGAGAGTTGTGGGGGCAGTTTTGGGGAGTGGACAGTTGTGAGGGCAGTTTTGGGGAGCGGAGAGTTCTGGAGAGGAGAGAGCTGTGTAGGCAGTTTTGGGGAGCGGAGAGTTGTGGAGAGGGGAGAGTTGTGGGGCTGGAAGACTGATAGGACAGAGCGGGGAGGAGGAGAGACGGTCTGGCGATTGGAGATGGAGAGATGGTGCGGCGCTTCCTAGTTTTCCTCCTCCGGTGGCGTTTCAAAGTCAAAGCCTAGTTTCATTTTTATCGGCGTAGGTACACAACACACAACCTTGTGATTCGCCTCCTTGCTGGCAGTCAAAAAATAAAGGGCAAAGTAAAAAGAACGTCAAACACCCAATGAGCAGAAAAATTAAATTCAAACATTGCAAACAGCAAAAAGGAGCACACATCTGAACTCGGCCCGATATCCGTCGCCTCCTCCCTATTTCGGTTCTGCTCGCCTCGGTTCTGCCGCATCGAATCGCGAAACGCCGACATGTCCTCTCCGGCCACGGCCAAACATTGGCTCATTCCCCACTCTCGGGTCCGGGCCCGGTCGCGTCAATTTGGTCGGCAACCGTCTTGCACCCTCGATACTTCAGTTCACACCACAAACATGCCGGATCGTACAGGCGATTCAAAAACTCAGCTCAATTCGGAGGATCTCTCAGACATTTGTCCTGTTGCTGTTCCTGCCCGGATGAAATGAAGCGGCCAGTGGAGAAGAACTTCGATCCGAAATTGTCCTGCTTCACTGCGGTAAATCTTCGTCAGTGGGAAGTGATTGGCTCCAGGTAGACTGATCAAGGTAACATCTGAGCAAGGAAGCGTCACAAGATTGTGAGAGGTGCGGGTGAGGGAGTAACTGAAGGAGACGGGGAGTGCTCTAGGTGAAGGAACCGGTGATGGATCCTCGGAGGTGAGGAGGAGAGGGAGGAGTGACGAGGACGGTGTGGAGTGCAGGAGAAGGAGCGGATGGGCAGAGAGGGAGTCACGAATTAGGAAACAGACTGGGAGACGAAGTTCCGTTGGGGTATTGAGGAGGAAGTGGGTAAGGAGGAGAGATAAGCTGTAGGGGAGGGAAGGGTGATGTAGACGGTGATAGCGGATTAGAGTCGTTAATTTGCAGAACCCTCTCTGCTGTCCCGGGATCTGATCGGCTGTATCGTTTTCACTTTTTCCACTGTTTCGATCTCCTCCGAAGGTCTCAGCCTCTCTTCCTATCTCTGTTCTCGCTCCCTGTCTATTACTCTGTTTCTCCCAGCCTCCCTCTTTCTCTCCCCTATCGTGTGGTGTCTCACTTTTCCTTGACGAAGGAAGCTGTTCCCGTGTTTCTGTGTTACTTGTTGGACATAATGGTGTTTATTGAGTGTGGCGATCTCACACGAATGGTTTCTATGTTCCGTATTTTTCGCCCATTTCTTTCCCTTTTGATTTGCGAGGGGAGTGGGGATTGGAGTCCATATTTTTGTTCTGTTTTGCGCGGAGCAGGGGGGTTGGGGTTGGCGATTGGGATGTTGTTCCTTTCTGTGCGGTGTGGGGTTGATGTGACTCTCCAAACGGCTTTACTATTCTCTCTTCGTCTCGTTCATATCACGGTCGGTGCACGGATGGGAAGGAATGTGGAAGGCTAATGTCCCGGTGCACGCCGAGAGGACGAGGCTAGAAAGCAGGTCGACAAAGATTGGAAAGGCAAAGGACCATAGAACTATAGAACATTACAACACAGAAACAGGCCTTTTGGCCTTTCTTGGCCCTGCCGAATCATTTTTTCTGTCTAGACCTACTGACCTGCATCTGGACCATATTCCTCCATACCCCTCTCATCCATGTACCTGTCCAAGTTTTTCTTAAATGTTAAAAGTGAGCCCGCATTTACCACTTCCCTAGCAGTTCATTCCACACTCCCACCACTCTCTGTGTGAAGAAGTCTTCCCAATGTTCCCTTTAAACTTTTCCCCCGTGACACTTTAATCATTTCCTCTGTTTTTTTTTTCTCTCCCGTAGCCTCAGTGGAAAAAGCCCGCTAGCATTCACTTCATCTGCACACATCATAATTTGATATACCTCTGTCAAATCTCCCCTCATTCTTCTACGCCCCAGGAAATAAAGTCCTAACCTATCCAACCTGTCTCTGAAACTCAGTTTCTCAAGTCCCAGCCAAATCCTTACAAACCTTCTCTGCACTCGTTCAACCTTATTAATATCCTTCCTGTAATTAGGTGACCAAAACTGCACACAGTACTTCAAATTTGGCCACACCAATTCCTGATACAACCTCACCATAACATTCCAACTCTTATATTCAATACTTTGATTTATAAAGGCCAATGTACCAAAAGCTCTCTTTACTACCCTATCTATCTGTGATGCCTCTTTTAGGAAATTCTGTATCTGTATTCCTAGATCCCTCTGTTCTACTGCACTCCTCAGTGCCCTACCATTTACTTTGTATGTTCTACCTTGGTTTTTCCTTCCAAAGCGCAATACCTCACACTTGTCTGCATTAAACTCCATCTGCCATTTCTCAGGCCATTTTTCCAGCTGGTCCAGATCCCTCTGCAAGCTTTGAAAAGGTTCCTCACTGTCCACTACACCTCCAATCTTTGTACCATTAGCACGTTTGCTGATCCAATTTACCTCATTATCATCCAGATCATTGAAATAGATGACAAATAACAATGGACCCAGCACTGACCACTGTGACCGCTAGTCACAGGCCTCCACTCAGAGAAGCAACCCTCCACTACCACTCTCTAACTTCTCGCATTGAGCCAATGTCGAATCCAATGTACAAAGCACTACCTCACCATGTATACCTAACGACTGAAACATCCGAACTAACCTCCAATGCTGGACGTTGTCAAAGGCCTTACTGAAGTCTATGTAGACAACATCCACTGCCTTCCCTTCATCCAATTTCCTTGTAACATCCTCGAAAAACTCTAATAGATTTGTTAAACATGACCTACCAAGCACAAAGCCGTGTTGACTCTACATGTCTATCTGAATACTTGTCGATCCTATCTCTTAGTACTCCTTCCCATAATTTACCTACTAACGACGTTAAATTTACCGGCCTATAATTTCCCGGGGTCAGTTTGTGTGTTTGCTATTCGACAACTCTACAAACTCTCCCTACGAATCCTGCCGAGTAACTCACCTACTCCTGACGTGAGGTTGGTCTATGTTTTTCAAGAGTACCCATCGCACTTCCAAATTATCAATACCACTTAGGATTGGCTTTCTGGATTCTTGCTTGTGGGTGGGGAGAACCCAAATGTATTGGTCAAATCCGCAGTATACCTATCTTCTCCCTCTCAATAATGTGCAGTAAATCCCCCCCAAGCGCTGGAAACATATCCCGCTTAATGCTCTTTAAAAGACCCAATACGACCTCCTAAACGGCCATATGCTTACACAAAATTTAAAGACTTTTTGTATCTTCTCATGGTTTTGTATGCTCGCAGGAAAGTGAACAAACCGACGGCGGTTAAAAAGCCCCTTCAGCGAATGTGCAAAGCGACGGGTGTATATTCGAGCCAATTCCTGTCCCAAGGGAGATAGATCAAACTTGTTTTCTCACAACTTCTTTTTTTATTTTTCTGATTTAGTGTCATTTTGTATCTTTCCCCGAGATTGATGCGGAAAATAAACAGCCTGTACAACACAGTCATTTAAAAGCTCAACTATGATGTTTTCAGGAGATGTGCGTTGCAACTGTTTTGTTTTCACACTCATAGTGTTGAGTGTCTGAGATGAATTTCAGGGGCGATGGTAGAGGAAGAGGCGATGGAGGATATCAGAATCCACAGGAATATAAGGAAAATGCAGGGATGTGGAACTTTTGTGGGCAGACGGGATTGGTTCAGCTCGGCATTAAATTACCAGTTCAATCGGTTCACACGCTGTGATCGGAAAGGCCTGCTCCCGTTCTGTTCAATCCGCTTCTGGTCCACATCCTTGCTGCTCCTAATGTCCAGCAGCTGCCGGTCAATGGGAGACTCCTACCGGAAATAACACATGAGAGATCAGGCGGTGAATGTGAGCATTTGGGGCCCGAACTGGAGACACTGATGCCGCTTCCAGAATACGCTCAGTGCGCGGCTTGAGTAATGAACTGAATCACCGAGGTGAACGGATATTTCACCGCGCTGATCACCTGCTCCCTGAATTTCGACTGAGTGACCGCGTAAATAAATGTGTTCGTGCAGCAGCTGAAATTCTTCAGCAACGCTCCGACGAGGTGAAAGACCCATTCAGAATCAGTGAAATTGAATCGTAATCCTTTGATCTCATAATACATGAAATTCAGCACCCACGTCATCCACAGGAGGATGAAACTGCCGGAGAGGGTGAAGAGCAAAACCATAGACCTCCTCCGGCTCTCCATCTCCGGGTCCCTGCTGTTCTCCCCCTTGCTCTGACCCTTCAGCCCCTTACGGACCCGACTGGCCACAACAATGTGCCTGACCGTCAGAGCGTTGAGCAGTAGAATCACTTCGAAAGGGATGAACGGATTTAAAACTATGTCGAGCCAATCGTATAATATCCAGCCGATGTCAGTGTAAGTATTGGCAGTGAGTTTACAGAACCACGGTACATTGTTGATTATCTGTCCGGGTTCCCAGAGAAAGTAGCGGGGAACGCTTCTCAGAAAGGATAGCACGCCGGTTGTTGTGAGAACCACAGCCGCAGTTTTTCCGGTGCAATATTTTGTTTTCAGCTTCTGACAGCAGATGGCGACAAACCGATCGAAAGTGAAGGTGACAGTGAACCAGACAGAACAGTAAGTGCCTGTATGCCTCAGTACCTCGACAACCCTGCAGGCAGGGATACTCCTCAGAAAATTCCACGGAAAGTAATAATCTATGACTTGACGCACAAGGACCTCTATGACTACGGTCAGCAGATCCCCCGCTGCCATGGCCACCAGGTAGCGAGTGGTGCAGGTAGAGAGGCCGCACTTTCCCCGGGACAGGATCACAATCGCCGCTAAATTCACTGCAGGGGGAGAGAAGAGAACAGACACCGGACATTATTATACTCATTCTCCGGGAATGGACACAGTTTCGGGTTTCAGCAAGATGTCAGGAGACTAGATGCGGTGAACGGCTGCTCATCCAACACCAAACATGGGTCACACTGTCTCTGACCTGCCTTCTTCAATGTGAAGATAAGGCATGTGTCGGTAATTGTCGGGGTTTAACACGAGCTTCACGAACAGCAACGATCCGTACTGAACGCGAATCTTATCGCTGATTGTGCCGTTTTCACTGATTTCCAGGGACGTGCCGAGACCGGAACACAGAACTCAGAATTTTTCGCGATATTGAACTGACACTCAAAAACTTTCGTCAGGGCCGAATGATGCACCGAGCGAGGTCGGGTCTCTGAGGGAAATCCGGGACAACATAGTAACCAGATGCTGAGTGGCTCCGTTAATGGATTACTTCTACAGCGCAGCTCATTTCGACAACCCACGTCAGTAGATCCGTGATCTCATGTTCAGAGGATCAGACCCAATTATTGACAAACAGTCAACAGAATGCAACTGTGACAGGTTCCACAGGGAGAGGAGAAACACAGGAGCAAGGGTTCAATCTGATCAGAAACACCATGACTGAAATTCAGTCACTTGAAATCGCTCCCAGTCACACCGTCCCGGAGTGCTGCCCGTCCCCAAGACTGGGACAACTCTGGAGACGGTGCCGCTGAAAGACTCCTAGTCTCTCCTTCCTGGAGAGCTGTGTGTCCCCAGCACTGGGACAACATGGACAAGGTGCCATTAAAACATCCCAGTCACAGCTTCCCTGTGGATTCCCGGCTCCCAACACTGGCACAACATGGACAGTGTTTAATTAAAGACCAAGTATTCACTCCGGTCAATAACTCATAGACAGCCAACAACACAATGAATAATATTCCTAGTCTCACATTCCCGGAGAGCTGCCTGTTCCCAGCATTGGTACCACTCTGAGCAAAATTCCATCAAATGCAAGAACAACGTTCGAGTCGATCCCGTGAGTTAGGGGAGAGAAAAGGGTTAAGTTCCGTTTGTCATTAAATCTGATAAATCAGAATATTGAAGAGTCAGGATCGATATCACTGATGGATATTACTGCCAGGAGCATCAAGTGGGAAGGTTGTAAAATGACCCCAAACAGACGTACACCAGTTAACAGAATAAAGTGCCAGACACGAATATCTGTGCTCACTCACCAGGAACTCCAATGGCGACAATAAACACGTTGAACATTTTATACACAGGTCCGAACCTATCAAACAATGCAGGCATTTTCTCCGGCGAGTGATCTGGCCCCGTGTGCTACAGAAGATCTCTCGGAATGAAATGTCGAGGCTGCACATACCTGGGGTTTTAATGCTATTCCGCGATTCCACGGGGACAGGTTTGAACAGCTTTAAAAATAAACATATTTTACAATCTGATTACGTCAGCCAAGTGCAATCGCTGATTGCAACAGTGTGATTACCTCAGTGAATTAATTGTGAAACTGAAACAATGTGATGTGACTAAGGGTTGTAAATTCCGAGTGGCATTCCTCCAGCAAAGGGGATATTGTTTCAAACACCATCAGACCCAACTATCCACCTCACCTTGTGTCAGTGCGACTCAAGTCCATCGGCTGAGCAGATTGACTGAGAGTAAAGCGGCCTCTCCACTCTGATTCTTCAATTGTAATCACAGCTCATCTCACTGTGACCTTATCTCCCACTCCCGATAGAAGAAACCATCATCAGTTTGTTCGAGTGAGGCGTAACAAACTTTGTCCTGGGTTGAAAACATGTCTACGTTCATCACCACTGAGGAATGTTTGCCTTAAAAAGAAACTTCTCCCTTCTGATTGTCCGACTTAGAACAGAGAAAGGTAAAGAACGAGAACAGGCTCTTCGGCCCACAGTGATTGTGCCAAACATGACGTAGTATAAAACGGAACAGGCCTACCAACACTTGCTCAGTCCCCCTGTACTCCCTAACTGTCCACGTGTCAACCCTCGCAACAGTAATCTTGGGCTTCCCTGATCTCAGTTCTCAGAAGCTTTTTGACCATCTGTGTGGATTTGTTGGAACCGACAAAAGCGACTGAACCTTCAAGGTTGTCTCACCAATTGCAAAGAGCTTCCACTCTAAATCTGAACTTCGAAGGAACCGTTTGTCAGACACAACATCTTGAATTGTAACATCGTAGCTTGAGTTACTGTATGAATCACCTATTGTTATCATTGTCAACAGGATTAAAACCTCTTGACGTAATTTGAGTTTGAGAGTCTCTGCCGAGAGTGTGTCCAAGAAAATGTCTATTTGTGGTGATGAATAAACACTTTCATATCCACCAAGCTGTCAAGTGTCTTCAGTGATTCCCTCACAGTCAGAATATTTGGGGACTCCTTCAGGACCCACCCCTAAACCTAATGCATGGCCACCAAACTCAGCAGTCTAAGGGAATGACTGTGTGTCAAAGACCTCGACGGAGAGCTGGAGAGGCGGATAGGAAAGTGTAGTTGTGTATGCGTGCTATACACAGCACTCCATTGGCCCCTAAACTAATCCCACTGTCCCCTCTTATTCACAGCACTGTACCAGTTCTAAAATACTCCCACTTCTCCGCTCTGTCTGACGACGTCACTATATACGTCATAACCTCTTCCCACTGTCCCTCTCGCTCTCTGTATCGATCCTCAAACTGGTACCATTGCTCTGCAGTATCTTCACCGCTTCGAGTCGATCGAAAGAATAATATAAAACTGTCTGTCAGGTTCTGAAAGCAGATGGCGACAAGCCGATCAAAAGTGAAGGTCACGGTGAACCAGACAGAGCTGTATGTGGCTGTGACCCTCAATACCTCGACAACCCTGCAGGCAGGGGTAATCCTCAGAAAATTCCATCGAAAGTAGTAATCTAAGACTTGACGCACAAGGACCACTGTGACTACGGTCAGTAGATCTTCCGTTGCCATAGCCACCAGGTAGCGAGTGGTGCAGGTGGAGAGGCCGCATTTTCCCCGGGACAGGATCACTATCGCCGCTAAATTCACTGCAAGGAGAGAAAAGAGAACAGACACCGGGCATTATTAAACTCATTCTCCGGGAATGGACACAGGTTCGGGTTTCAGCCAGAGGTCAGGAGACTAGATGCGCTGAACGCTGCTCATCCGACACCAATCATGGGTCACACTGTCTCTGACCTGCCTTCTTCAATGTGGAGATCAGGCCTGTGACGATAATTGTCGGGGTTTAACACGAGCTTCACGAACAGCGACGATCGGTACTGAACGCGAATCTTGTCGCTGATTGTGCCGTTTTCACTGATTTCCAGGGACCTGCCGGGGCCGGAACAGTAACACAGAACTCAACAGTTTTCGCGATATTGAACTGACATTCAAAAACTTTCGCCAAGGCCGAATGGTGCACCGTGCTGGGTCGGGTCTCTGAGGGAAAGCCGGAACAACATAATAACCAGATGCCGAGTTGCTCCGTTAATGGATTACTTGTACAGCGCAGCTCATTTCGACAACCCACGTCAGTAGATCCGTGGACTCAGGTTCAGGGGATCAGACCCAATTATTGACAAACAGACAATAGAATGCGACTGTGACAGGTTCCACAGGGAGAAGTGAAACACAGGAGCAAGGGTTCAATCTCAACAGTGACACAATGACTGATTTCAGTCTCTGGAAATCGCTCCCAGTCACATCGTCCCGGAGTGCTGCCGGTCCCCAAGACTGGGACAACATGGAGGCGGTGCCACTGAAAGACTCCTAGTCTCTGCTTCCTGGAGAGCTGCCTGTCCCCGGCACTGGGACAACATGGACAAGGTGCCATTAAAACATTCCAGTCACAGCTCCCCGGCTCCCAACACTGGCACAGCATGGACAGTGTTTAATTAAAGACCAAGTATTCACTCCGGTCAATAACTCATAGACAGCCAACACCACAATGTATAACATTCCTAGTCTCACATTCCCGGAGAGCTGCCTGTTCCCAGCATTGTTATCACTCTGCACAAAATTCCATCAAATGCAAGAGCAACGTTCGAGTCGATCCCGTGAGTTAGAGGGGAGACAGGGGTTATGTTCCGTTTGTCATTAAATCTGATAAATCAGATCGTAGGGATGACTTACAACGGATTGAAAAGCTTGAGCATAGGGACATTAAGAAAGAGGATATGTTGGAGCTTTTAGAAAGTATAAAGTTGGACAAGTTTGTGAGACCGGACGAGGTGTGTCCCAGGCTAATGTGGGAGTCGAGGAAAGAAATTACTTGAGCCTCTGGTAAGGATCTTTGCATCATCAATGGCGATATGAGAGGATCCAGAGAATTGTAGGGTTGCGGATGATGTTCCATTTCTCACGAAAGGCAGTAAGGATAGCCCAGGAAATTATAGGCCACAAGATTCTTACTCCAGTGATTGGGTAAGTTGATGGAGAAAATCCTGAGAGACAGGACTTCTGAACATTTGGAGAAGCATAATATGATTAGGAATTGTCAGCATGGCTTTGTCAAAGGCAGGACGTGCTTTGCGAGCCTGAATGAATTTTTTGAGGATATGACTAAGGGTATTGATGAAGGTACAGCACTAGATGTAGTGTACATGTATTTCAGCAAGGCGTTTGATAAAGTAAACAATGTAAGGCTTATTGAGAAATACGGTGGCATGGGATCCAAGGGGACCTTGCTTTGTGAATCCAGAACTGGCTTGCCCACCGAAGGCAAAATGTGGTTGTAGACGGTTCATGTTCTACATGCAGGTTGTTCACCAGTTGTGTGCCTCAGGGATCTGTTCTGGGACCCCTCGTCTTTGTGATTTTTATAAATGACCTGGATGAGTAAGTGGAGGGATGGGTTAGTAAGTTTGCTGATGACACAAAGTTGGGGTGTTGTGGATAGTATGGAGGGCTGTCAGAGCACAGCCGGACATTGATAGAATGCAAAACTGGGCTGAGAAGTGGTCAGCACATCGTGGGCGGAAGGGCCTGTTCTGTGTACGATCTTTCCTCAAATAGGGAGGGCAAAACCGGCTGTTGCCTCGGCACTACCCTGAAAATATGCCACATAATCTCCCTGTTCAATTTGCCTTCCCAAAAGCAGTTACTCCTTTTGTGAATCATAAAACCCTCACACTTTCCTCCAACCAAAATCGCGCTGGAATCCATCACTGTTTAAATAATCAATTGTATTTCCTTTCCAAAGTGGGGAAACTCGCACTCCCAACGTAGTAATCCAACGGAAAAACGTTTGTCCTCTCTTTAAACATGGACATATCACAGTGCACCATTGAATCAACTTTTCAATTTAGTGGGTTACATACCCGGTTGGTAGTTTGTGATTGTCACATGACAATGATGTAATTGAGTTTCTGCTGAGCGTGAGGTAAGCGTCTTGTGATTTGAAGGACTTGAATCCTTGAAAGAGGGATCCACTCCGGTGCCAGTCAAAGTCCTTAGCGCTACTAGAGCTTCTCAATCACTGATGTTAGACAGTGTGTTAAAGTTTAATGGTGAGTTTCACACTGGGGAGGTGCACTATATATGAGGTGTCGGAAGTGTCCTTATTCCTGTACATTTGCATAGAGTAAATTTAACGTCAGGATTAGTTATAGGACTTGTTAAAGTAGGACTACAACCTAGCTTACCCGTGAAAGATGTTTCTTTATTGTTCGGAAATGACTTGGCAAATGGACAAGTTTTTGCTGAAGTGCATTTGACAATAAAGTCAGAGGAACCACGGATGAATTCTAACACAGATTCCTCCTTTGTTGTAACTCGAGCTATGGCTAAAATGCTTGATGTGTAGAATGGGGTTGTTACATATGACTCGGGATTCGAATTTTGAGGATGTGTCAGAAACTTTCTTACTAGCATTGTTTGAAAAAGATTCTTTGAGTGAGTATAACCCTGCAGATTTGTCTCTGTCTCGGAAGGAGATGATAGCAGAGCAGAGTAGAGACCCTGAGATTATCAAATGTAAAGGAACAAGCTCTTCCGGATAGTGAAGTTGAGGTGCCAGTAGGATATTATTTTGAGAAAGAAGTTTTAATGAGGAAGTGGAGATCGCCAACAATTCCTGCAAGTGATGAATAGAAGGTTGTTCACCAGGTAGTTGTTCCTAAAGTTTATCGAAATGAGATTTTAACATTATCCCATATTGTGCCTTTGGGTGGGTATCAGGGCGTGAAGAAAACTGTGATCAAGGTTTATAAACATTTTACGGGCCTGGATTGCGAAGGGATGTGGCGACATTTTGCAGAACGTTTCATACTTGCCAATGTGAGGGTAAACCTAATCATGTTATTCCAGTGGGCCCACTGCAACTTATTCCCGCAATTGGCGAACCATTTTCCAAATTGCAAACGTATTATAGATTGTGTAGGCCCATTACAGAAACAAAATCTGGCCATCAATATTTGCTGACTGTCATGTGCACTGCGTCTAGGTTTCCATAGGCAGTACCACTTAGAATTTTTACGACTAAAACTGTAACAAAGGCTCTTATAAAATTCTTTACTTATTTTGGGTTGCCAGATTAAATAGAAACTGAACAATGTAGTAATTTTAAGTTAGGATTGTTTCGACCGATAGTGTATTAACTGGGAGCTAAGCAGATTAACTCGTCGACATACCATCCAGATTTGCAAGGAGCTTGGAGAGGTTTTAATCTTTCCTCAGGACTATGATTAGGACGTATTGTGCAGAAAATGGAAGTGAGTGGGATGAGGGCATACACTTACATTTGCAGTACGGGAGTCAGTCCAGGAATTTTTAGCCTTTAGTCCATTTGAACTTGTATTTGGGGATAGAGTTAGAGCACCTTTGGCTTTATTAAAAGAACAATGAATTAATAAAGAGATACACACTAATTTATTGGGTTATGTTTTAAAATTTAAGGACAGATTACATAAAGTTTGTAGATTAGCCAGGGAAAATTTAAAATAGGCTTAGGTCAAAATGAAAAGCTGGTATGATAGAAAAGCTATGATGAGACCATTTAAACCTGGAGATAAGGTGCTGGTTCTTTTCCCGGCGCAAACGAATACTTTAAATGCTAAATTTCCTGGTCCTTATGAAATTAGGTCTAAAGTTAATAATGTGGATTGTGTGATAAAAACTTCAAATCGAAGAAGGCCAACACATCTATGCCATATGAATTTGATTAAACCATATTATCAGCAACAGTCTGCTTCTATGACTGCTGTGGTCTATAATACTGAGTCTGATCTCACTTGGAAAATGATGGATGATTCATCTGAAACTAATTCTAAACCCAACATTGTATCTGCCAGATTACCAAACTCAACAAATCTGGAAAATATTGATGAATAATTAGCTCATTTACAGCCAAAGCAGAAGCAGAAAATGAAACAATTATTTTTTAAATATAAGGATTTATTTCCTGACTTTCCTAGAACAAGCACAATAGTTTCACATCATATAGATGTTGGAGATGCCAAACCCAAAAAGCAACAGGCATATAAAATGAACATGTAAAATGTGAGCTTGCTGAGAAAGAAACTGAGTATATGCTAGAGAATAATATTATTAGACCTTTTAATTCAAATTGGAGTTCACCTTGTGTTATGGGGCCTAATTTAGACGATAGTATTCGGTTTTGTACTGACTGCAGGAAGGTGAATGCAGTAATGAAAACAGATGCGTATTCCATCCCTAGAGTGGATGACTGTGTTGAGGAAGTTGGAAAAGTAAAGTTTCTTACAAAGTTTGATTTGTTGAAAGGGTATTGGTGTGCTACATTGATGGATAAAGGTAGAGAGATTCGTGCATTTGTAACTCCATCTGGGTTATATGAATATAATGTTCTTACAGTTGGGATGAAGAATGCCCCAGGTACTTTCCAGCAGATGATTAATTCAGTGATTCAGGGGTTAAAAAATACAGCTGCCTGTATTGACTATTTAATTACAGGAAATAATACTTGGGAAGCACATACTATCTGAAAGGCTTTCAGGAGCTAACTTAACTTTTAACCTAGCTAAAAGTGAATTCCGTCGTACCACTGTGACTTACCTTAGTTATGTTGTAGGACCGAACTTGGTTAAGGAAATACATCAGACTCCAATTTAGCAAAAAGGGTTTGATATTACAGGGGTATAATATTTTGATAACTCATATTAAAGGCAAAGATAATGTGATTGCTGATTGTCTATCGAGACGTTGATGTACAATGTAATATACTTGGGGAGATGTTTTAATATTTGTAACACCCCTACTGACTCGTAACTTGTAAGGTGCTGTATTACAATGCAATAGGTGCGGTATATTCTGTATGTTGTACATTTTATACATTTGTACTTGTTTGTAAATAGTTAATTGTTAAAATTTTGCTCATGATCAACCAAATTTATTTCTTGGAGGGAGATGTTACATATCCCAGGGTGTCATGTGACTGCAACATGACCATGATGAAATAGAGTATCTGGTGAGCGTGATGTAATCGTCTTGTGATGGAGGAGTGATGTATTTTCCCGCCAGTGAGAGGTCATGTTATGGCTAATTTTCAACAGCTATTAAACGGGGAAAGCCTGTTGTGACGTAGGAGTTTTTGTTGGGACGTCGTTTAAGTCGTCCCTTACTCCGTTATGCTGCGTACTTCGTTTCATGACGCAGTTTTGTTTTAAAGTGGAGTTTTGATTGTTACTGCAAGGTACATTGTCGTTGTGCTGGCAGTTTTGAAAATCACTTATGTTTGATGTATCTTCGATTTAATTTTAAAGTCTATGAATTGGAGAGTGAAGATTTGCCGAGGAACGTAATTCCAAATGAGGGAGTAATGTTGGATTCGTCGGTGGCAATACAGGATCGACTTATTTAATCCTTGTTCAGAAGGTAGTAACCTGCATCCGAGATAGCCCCTACATTGTGAAAGCAGAAAGGGTTGGACGCAGCGTTTCGCTAAGTGAAAAGGTCAGTTCCTTTAAGCCGGTTTTATTTCCTTCGTCATAAATCGTTCGAGCAAGGCATATTTCGACTGGAATCAGCAGTAACTTCACTTCGTCGAGGAATTCGTTACTTCAGGAAAGTCTCTCCTAATTGACTGTGTCAACCTATGGATTTCCGCTTTTACCACTTTTAAGAACTGTGTTCACATTTATCGCTTTAAGAACTGTTCGAGTTGACATAAAGCAGTTAACTTCCGGTTACCTTAGTCGTTTGTTTACTTCTCATTTTTTTGCGCAGTGTTTAATAAAAGTTGTATTGGTTTATAAAGAAACCTGTTCAATTTTATATTCATTGTTGTCATATCGCTACAACCGGGGGCTCGTCCGGTTATGTACCGTGTTTGTGATTAAATGCATGTTTAACTATCAGTCTGTTTTGAAAGGGGAAATACCCGATTTATCTGTGTGATTGGTTTGTGGATGGCATTCGGCAACAACGAATATTGACGACTTTCTGGTATAACCAGACCCGGATTTATTAGCAAAAGTGAAAAAGAGTGATGTATCTGAGATTGCTAGCAGTTTGGAACTTGAAGGTATTTGGAAGACTACAATAAAGCCTGTAATTCAGAGAAAAATCGCGTCACACTATACAGAGTCGGGTGATTTTGATGAAGCGGTTCGAGATATGTTTCCAATAAGTAATCTAGAGATGCAGTTACTAATCGACCAAATGAAGTTAGAACAATGCAAAGCGGACTCGGAGCGATGTTCAATAGAAGCTGAAAATAAGAGGGAACTTGAACTTGCGATGGCGGAAGCAAGGTCCGGTGATCAGTCCTCTGTTTCTAGGAAAACGCTTGTTCTTAGTCAGGAAACTAAATTGGTTCCTCCATTTTTAGTGAAACAGAATTAGAGAAATATTTTTAAACATTTTGAAACCGTTGCTCTGATTTCAGAGTGGCTGAAGGAGAAATGGCCAGTGATGTTACAAAGTTTAATAAAAAATAAAGCACAACTGGTTTATACAGCTTTAACTGCTGAGCAAACACCTGATTATGATATTGAGAAGCAGCTATACTGAAGGCGTATAAACTGGTTACGGAAGAATTTAGAGAAATATTCAGAAATTTGAAGAAATCTGTGAAAAAAAAACTTACGTGGAATTTGATTACGATAAAGATGTGTTTTTTTTTGAGGGATGGGTTTCCTCTAAAAATGTAAATGGGGACTATAATAAATTGAAAGCGTTGATTTTAATGGAGGAAATTAAAAAGGAACGTCCCTGTTGAAGTAAGGGCATACTTAAATGAGAGAGACACTGCTACATTGCAAGAGTCTGCTAAATTAGCTGATGAGTATGCTATAATCCACAAAAATAAATTTCCTCAGGTTAGAACTTTTAAAAGGAAAAACAGCACAGAGGGTCAAGGTAAACCAGAAATTAAATCAGAAGTTAGTGAGAAAGGTAAAGATGAATGAAAACATGTGCAGGAAAGACAGTTTGTTCCCATTTGTAATTATTGTAAGAAAACTGGTCACGTAATAGCTAACTGTCTCCGATTGAAAACGAAGGAGAAGTAAGCAGTCCTAGATGCCTGTATTTGTTACGTACCCCGTAACTGGGTGTCTAACCAGCAGAGCAAGAAGTATTCGTTGGAGTCCGGTGGTACTATACTAAAGGTATTCATTAATAAAAATAAGCAAAACCATATCAATAATGCAAATATACATATAAAACAAGTTAGCAGTAACAAACCTAAAAGTGTAGGAATAATAATAATCAATAATAAACAAGCTCTATCGATGTCTAGGGGTAAATAAATTGTCATAGAAAAGTATAAAGTTCAGTTCAGTTCATGAGTGCTGATGTAGTTATATTTGTTGTATTGTAATCGTTGGAGAGAGAGAGAGAGAGAGAGAGAGAGAGAGAGAGAGAGAGAGAGAGAGCGAGATGTAACAGCTACAGAAACCAAACCTTCCTTTGCTTTCTTAATCCGTCGTATCGGTGTGGTCATTCAGTTATGACCTCTCCGTCCGTATTTTTTTTATATTTTGTGTTTCTCACCTATTGATTTCCCTCTCGTTTTGCGAGCAGATGGCTGCTTTGCGATCGACGTTACTTCTCGTTTATCGCGGGGGAAGCTGGGTTTGGGCTCGATGTTTTTGTTCGGTTGTATGCGTGGCGAGGCGGTTGGGGCTCGTTGATCGGGATGCCGTTCCTATTCTTGAAGTGGGGAGGAGGGTGGGTCTCTCAGGACGGCTTCCATCTCCTTTATTCGTCTGACCATCTGGTCAGGTGCATGACGGGAAAGAGTGTGTCATGCTGTTGTGCCGGTACCGGTCTATGGTACTCGGCCAGAATGCAGGTCGGCACTGACTGGAGGGGGGAGAGGGTCTGTCTATTTGCGTGTACCTCTGCATCCTCTCCCAAACATTCCTCTCCTGTAACGTACCTACCCTTGACATGAGGTGGGTCTATGTTTTTCAGGAGTATCCATCCCGCTTCTAAATTAGCAATAATATTTATTATTGGCTCTTTTGGATCTTACCTGTGGAAAATGAGAACCCAAATATATTGGCCAAATCCGCAGGATATCCATGTCCTCCCTCTCAATAATGTGCAGTCAATCCCGTCAAGTCGCTGGAAACATAACCCGCTTGATGCTCTTTAAGATACTTGACACGTCCTCCTTGGTACCCTTGTACTTAGACAAATTCAAAAGAAATTTGTATGCCTGCACGGTAGTGAAGGTTTGGACATACACTCTGACAGCGGGGAAAGGACACTCCAGCACATGTTCAAAGCAACGGATGTACATTCAAGCCAATTCCTGTCCCAGCGGAGATGATCAAACGCAGGGAGTTGTTTTCGCATGATTTATTAGAAACTTAGAAACATAGAAAGATAGACACACAGAAAACCTACAGCACAATACAGGCCCTTCTGCCCACAAAGTTGTGCCGAACATGTCCTTACCTTAGAATTTCTAGGCTTACCTATAGCACTCCAATTTTCTAAACTCCATGTATCTATCCACAAGTCTCTTAAAAGACCCTATCGTATCTGCTTCCACAACATTGCCCGCAGCCCATTCCACGCACTCACCACTCTCGGAGTGAAAAACTTACCCCTGACATCTCTTTTGTACCTACTGCCCAGCACCTTAAACCTGTGCCCTCTTGTGGCAAGCATTTCAGCCCTAGGAAAAAGCTTCTGACTATCCACACAATCAATGCCTCTCATAATCTCAAATACCTCTATTAGGTCGCCTCTAATCCTCCGTTGGTCCAAGGAGAAAAGGCCGAGTTCACTCAACCTATTCTCATAAGGCATGCTCCCCAATCCAGGCAACATCCTTGTAAATCTCCTCTGCATCCTTTCTATGGCTTCCACATCCTTCCAGTAGTGAAGCGACCAGAACTGAGCACAGTACTCCAGGTGGAGTGTGACCAGGCTCCTATATAGCTGCAACATTACCTCTCGGCTCCTAAATTTAATTCAACGATTGATGAAAGCCAATACACTGTACGCCTTCTTAACCACAGATCAACCTGCGCAGCTGCTTTGAGCGTCCTCTGGACTCGGACCCAATATCCATCTGATCCTCCACACTGCCAAGAGTCCTAACATTAATACTATGTTCTGCCATCATACCTGACCTGGCAAAATGAACTATCTCACACTTATCTGGGTTGAACTCCATCTGCCACTTCTCAGCTCAGTTTTGCATCCTATCAATGTCCTTCTGTAACTTCTGACAGCCCTCCACACTACCCACAGCACCTCCAACCTTTGTGGCATCAGCAAACCTACTATCCTATCCCACCACTTCCTTATCCAGGTCCTTTATGAAAATCACGAAGAGTAGGGTCCCAAAACAGATCCCTGAGGCACACCACTGGTCACCGGCCTCCACGCAGAATATGACCCCTCTACAACCACTCTTTGCCTTCCGTGGGCAGTCCTGTTCTGGGTCCAAACAGCGATGTCCCTTTGGAACTCATGCCTCCTTACTTTCCAAGTAAGCCTTGTATTGTGTGCCTTATCAAACGCCTTCCTGAAATCCATATACACTACATCTACTGCTCTTCCTTCATCAATGTGCTTAGTCACATCATCAAAAAAAAAAATCAGTCTCGGAAGTCGCGTGTTCTCCTTGACAAAGCCGTGCTGACTGTTCCTAATCATATTATACCTCTCCAAATGCCCATAAATCCTGCCTCTCAGTATCTTCTTCATCAACTTACCAACCTCTGAGGTAAAACTCACTGGTCAATAATTTCCTGAGCTATCTCTACTCCCTTTCTTGAATACGGGAACAACATCCGCAACCGTCCAATCCTCTGGAACCTCTCCCGTCCCTTTTGATGATCATCGCCAGAGGCTCAGCAATCTGCTCCCTCACCTCCCACTGTAGCCTGGGGTATATCTCATCCGGTCCCGTCGACCTATCCAACTTGATTCTTTCTAAAAGCCCCAGCACATTCTCTTTCTTAATCTCTGCATGCTCAAGCTTTGCAGTTTGCTACAAGACATCACCGCAATCATCAAGTGAATACTGAAGTAAAATTTTCAAAATTTGTTATTTCCTCTGGTTCTATACACACTTTCCCACTGTCAAACTTGATAGTGCCTATTCTTTCACGTCTTATGTTCTTGCTCTTCACATACTTGTAGAATGCCTTGTGGTTTTTCATAATCCTGCCCGCGAAGGCCTTCTTATGGACCCTTCTGGCTCTCCTAATTTTCTATTTATTTGTTTGTTAAGTGTCGTTTTGTATATTTTCTCGAGACTGCTGCTGGAAAAAAATCAGCCCATATAACACAGTAACTTCAAACCTGACCCATAATATTTTCATGAGATGTGCGTTGCAAATCTTTCTTTTCATACTCGTAGTGGTTGATGTCTGGCAAGAATAGCAGTAGCCATGGTGGAGGCACTGGCGATGGAGGGTATTTGAATCCACATGAATATGGGGAGAGTGGAGGGTTGAGGAACGTCTGTGGGCAGAAGGGATTGGTTCAGCTAAGCATTAAATTACCAGTTCATTTGGTTCAGAACAACGCACTGAGCAGAAACACTTTCTGGTTTGGTGAGACCACAGCTGGAGCACCGTGTGAATCTCTGGTCGCCCGCCTCAGAAAGGACGTAACTAATCTAGACAGGTCCAGTAAGGATTCAGGACTTTTGTTACCGGGAGCGGAGGCTGGAGTCAGGAGGAGACTGGATAGTGAATATGCGCCGATCCCAAATCTCAGCGTTATGAAAACGATTTTAGCCTCTCCCGCTAGAAACCCCAGTGTCATGAAACATTTGCAGTGAAATGTAATGTGGGGCAAATGACACAAGCTGTTTGTAAGAGGAAGTGTTTGACATTATTCACAAACTCTGTCATTGAATTGTGATCGCTTTCCGAAGTGGGCCCTGATAAAGCGCAGGGAGTATAGGGTGACTGCATTTGGTTTCGCGGTAACGGAATCAAAAGGCTGCGGTTCTGGTTAAACACATCAAACAACTCGGACTCGTTTTATTCACAAAATCCTACGAGCTATACAAACTGTGCATTCATCCCAGAATTCGGGCCCTGGCCACTACAGTCGCACGGTGCACATTCTGCTGATTGCAAAACTATGAAAATCCGGATCACGGCAGGTCCCTCGAGATGGGCCATCAAACCCCAGCCTGGCCAAGGACAGTTCCCCTCCTCCTACCAACATCCTCGTTAATATTTTCGATACTCTTTCACTTTAACTACATTTCGCTCTCTCTTATTCACACACACATACGATAGTGAAGGCAGGGGCAATGGAGGATATTAGAATCCACAGGAATATAAGGAAAATGCAGAGATGTGGGCCTTGTGACGGCAGACGGGATTGGTTCAGCTCGGGATGAAATTACCAGTTCAATTGGTTCAGAACACGCAGTGATCGGCAAAGCCTGTTCCCGTTCTGTCCCTTTCTGGTTTGGTGGGACCACAGCTGGAGAACGTGTGAATCTCTGGTTGCCCGCCTCAGAAAGGATGGAATTAACCTAGACAGGCGCGGTAAGGATTCGGGACTTTTGTTACCGGGACAGAAGGATTCGAGTCAGGAGGAGACTGGATAGTGACTGTGCTCTGATCCCACATAGAAGCGTGGTGCAACAATGATTGTCCCCTCCGTCACAACAAGTCCCCAAGTCACGAAACATTTGTGGGGCAATGTAAACTGAGGCAAATGATAGAAGCTGTACGTAAGAGGAAATGCTCCACATCATTCACAAACTCCAGCAGAGAATTGTTGTGTTCACTTAACGAGGCGTTGCCTGACCTATTGACGAAAGTGTGGAGTGACTGGTTTTGGTCCGACTTTTGTAATAAACTGAAACGTCACGGACATGTTTTGCTCGCAACATTCTAAGGGCCTGGGTTGACTACACACTCATCCGAAAATTCAGACCCAACACTACAACCACACTGTGCACTATGTCCCGACTGCAAAACTACGAAAATGCATGTGAATTGTCCGCCTTCCCCATCTCCAAACCCTCATTGACGGTGGGTAGAAATTACAGTCAAGGCAGGTCACTCCTGAAGGAGAATAAGAATCCGGGCTGGAAAAACTCTATAACACAGCTCCACCACCAAACTTCCTGGCATCAAATCGTTTCTGTATACTTTACACTTGACCACAATTGACTCTCTCTTAGACACACACACACACACACACACACACACACACACACACACACACACACACACACACACACACACACACACACACACACACACACACACACACACACACACACACACATCCACACAATCCCGCTCGTTTTCACAATCACCTCAAGCCCACGCAAGACCGCTCTTGCTTGCCCACTCGCTCAGCCACTGTCTCACGACTCCCACTCCCACCCACATCCCTCTCTCCCTCCATCACGCTGCACGTTCCTCCATCCTCTTCTGGTCCACACCCCTGCTGCTCCTAATGTCTAGGAACTGCCGGTCCATGGGACACTCCTCCCGGAAATAGAACACAAGAGATCAGGTGGTGAATGTGAGCATCTGGGCCCGGACTGCAGACACTGCTGCCGCCTCCAGACTCCGCTCAGTGCGCGGCTTGATTAATGAACTGAATCACCGAGGTGAACGGATATTTCACCGCGCTGATCAACTGCTCCCTGAATTTCGACTGAGTGGCCACGTAAATAAACGTGTTCGTGCAGCAGCTGAAATTCTTCAGCAAAGCTCCGACAAAGTGAAAGATCCATTCAGAATCATTGAAATATATGAATCCTATTCCTGTGATCTCATAATACATGAAGTTTACAACCAGCGTCATCCACAGGAGGATGAAGCTGCCGGAGAGAGTGAACAGTAAAACCGCAGACTTCCTCCGGTTCTCCATCTCGGGGTCCCTGTTGTTCTCCCCCTTGCTCTGACCCCTCAGCCCCTTACGGACACGACTGGCCACAACAATGTGCCTGACAGTCAGAGCGTTGAGCAGCAGAATCACAGCGAAAGGGATGAACGGAGTTAAAACGATGTCGAGCCAGTCATATAATATCCAGCCGATGTCAGTGGAAGTGTTGGCCGTGATTATACAAAGCCACGGTACATTGTTGATTATCTGGCTGGGTTCCCAGAGAAAATAGCGCGGAACGTTTTTCAGAAAGGACAGCACGCCGGTTGTTGTGAGAACCACAGCCGCAGTTTTCCCTGTGCAATATTTTGTTTTCAGCTTCTGACAGCAGATGGCGACAAACCGATCGAAAGTGAAGGTGACGGTGAACCAGACAGAACAGTATGTGGCTGTGTGCCTCAGTACCTCCATAACCTTGCACACAGGGTAAATCCTGAGAAAATTCTACGGAATGTAATAATCTAAGACTTGACGCAAAAGGACCTCTATGACTACGGTCAGCAGATCCCCCGCTGCCATGGCCACCAGGTAGCGAGTGGTGCAGGTAGAGAGGCCGCACTTTCCCCGGGAAAGGATCACAATCGCCGCTAAATTCACTGCAGGGAGAGAGAAGAGAACAGACACTGCTCATTATTAAACTCACTGTCTGGAATGGACACAGTTTGTGTTTTCATCCAGAGATGTAGATGAGGTGACCGACTGCTTTTCTCACACTAAACCTTGGTCACATTGCCCCTGCCCTGACTTCTTAATGTGGAGATAAAGCGATGTGTCTTTAATCGTCGGGGTTAAACACGAGCGTCATGAATAGCAACGATCGGTGCTCACCCCGGCTCCAGTCAGCGATTTACAGCTGACGGGGCCGAAACCGTTTTGCGTGGATCAGAGGGGTTGGGGGTTGGGGGGTGGATCTTATTAAAACTTTTCCCGACAGAAAAGAGGTGGAAAAGATACTTCCCATGGTGGGACAGCATCATAGGATCAGCCAGGATGAACGGCGGACTCGATGGGCCACATGGTCTAATGGTATCCAAAGGGAGACAACACACACAAAATGCCCGGGAACTCAGCAACAACAGCCACATTGAATAGACACTCGAAATATCCGGCAAAGGCCTTTCTTCTGGGCAAAACGGGGCAGTAGTTTACATCGGGTCTCTGAGGGAAAGCCGGGACAACATAGTAACCAGATGCCCAGTGGCTTCGTTAATGGATTACTTCTACAGCGCAGCTCATCCCGACAACCCGCGTCAGTAGATCCGTGGACTCAGTTTCTTTAGATCAGGCACAGCTATTGACAAGAATGTGATTGTGAAAGGGTCCACAGCGACCGTGGGTTCAATCTGATCAGTAACACAATCTGAGAACTTCTAAAAGCAAACCCGACCCAGCAACACCGTCCCAGAGTGCTGCCCGTCCCCAAGACTGGAACAACTCTGGAGACGGTGCCACTGAAAGTCTCCGAGTCTCTCCTTCCTGGAGAGATGTCTGTCCTCATCACTGGGACAACATGGACAAGGTGCCATTAAAACTTCCCAGTCGCACCTTCCCGGAGGATTCCCGGCTCCCAGCACTTGCACAAGAAGGTCCATCTGTGACAGGTTCCACAGGGAGAAGTGAAACACTGTAGCAGAGGTTCAATCTGATCAGTAACACAGAGATAGTGAAATTCAAAATGCAAACCCTCCCAGTCACAGCCTCCCTGAGAGCTGCCTGTCCCCAGCACTGGGACAACATGGACAAGGTGCATTTAAAACTTGCCAGTCCCACCTTCCCGGAGATTTGCCTGCTCCCATCCCTGGGACAACTCTGGACAGGGTGTCAGTCAAGGACCAAGAATTCACTCGGATTCATAACTCAGAAACACTCAGCACCGCCATGTATAAATCTCCCAGTCCCACATTCCTGTCGCCTGCTCTGGTACCACTCTGGATAAAATTCCAACAAATACAACAACAACATTGGAGTCGGTCCCGTGAGTTGGAGAAGAGAGAGAGGTTTAGTCTCGTTTGTCATTAAATAAGAAAAACAATCAGAATGTTGATTTGGCAGACTCCATATCACTGGCGGGTGTCTCTGCAACGATCCTCAAGTGAGAATCCCGTAAACCTCCCATAAACTGGTTCACATCGGTTAACAGGCAGAAATAACAAACACAAATTGCTCCGCTCACTCACCGGGAACTCCGATAACGACAATGAACACATTCGATACTTTATAGACAGCCAAGAACCTATCCAACAATGCAAGCATCCTCTCTGGCCGGTGATTTGTCCCTGTGTATCACACGCGATCTCTCGGAATGAGGTGCTGCGGCAGCGCATGCCCGGGGTTTAATACCTTGTGCGACTCCCCAGGGACCGAGTTCAACACATTTAAAATTATAGATGTTTAAATTATTTTCGACACAAAAAGTTGATTTCGTCACACAAGTGCAATCCCACGGTGCATCACTGTGGTTAATTTAGGTAATTAATTGTGAAACTGCTAACTATGGAAATTATGATGGTATTCAGTGTGGCAAATAGCGACTGGCATTCTTCCAGCAAAGGGGATAATTTTCCAAACACCATCTGTCTCATCTCTCGACCTCATGTTGTGTCGGTGCGACTCTTGGCCATCGGTTCAGGAGACCGACTGAGTTTTACAGTAACCATCCACAGATTTCACTCCCGATTACCAGTAACCATCCTCAGATCTCAGTCCGGATTGCCAGTAATCTTATTCAGATCTCACTCCCGATTACCAGTCATCTTACGCAGATCTCACTCCCGATTATCAGTAACCGTCCTCACATCTCACCCCCGATTACCAATAATCTTACTTAGATCTCATTCCCGATTACCAGTAATCATTCCCAGTTTTCACTGCCGATTACCAGTAACCAGTCTCGGATCTCATTCTCGATTACCGGTAACCGTCCTCAGATCTCACTCCCGATCACCAGTATCTAGTCTCAGATCTCACTCCGGATTACGAGTAACCGTCCTTGGATCACTCCAGATTACAAGTGCCCGTCTTCAGATCACTTTCTATTACCAGTGGCCGTCCTGAGATCACATTCCAGATTATCAATAACCAGGCTCAGATCTCATTCCCGATTTCCAGTAACCATCCTGTGTTGATTTGAAGAGGTGTAAATTGCGAACGGTGTTCTTCCAGCAGAACGGATACTGTTAACAGTGCCATCAGACCCAGCATTCAACCTCAGCTTGTGTCGCCCGACTCTTGTCCATCGGCTGAGCAGATTGACTGAGAGTAAAAGCGCCATTCCACTCTGATTCTGCACCAGTTGTAATCATAACGCATCTCACTGTGACCTTATCTCCCACAGTGGCCATTGTCAGCTTGTTTGTGTGAAGTGTACCACACTCTGTCCTGGTTCAACAACATGTCCACGTTCACCACCATTTCTCTGAAATAAAAAAAAGTTTCTGCCTTTTATTTTTCCACCTGCATAGAAGTGAGAACGGTAAGTAGAAGAACAGATCCTTCGGCCCACAGTGTCTGCGTGAACCATATCGCCACACTAAACGGATCTCATCTCCTGGTCCCTGGTCCGTCTCCCTACACCCCCTGTCCGTCCACGTGTCAAGTCTCACAATAGTAACCTTCGACGCCAGGCTCTCTCTTTTCATAAGCCTTTTGACCATCTCCGTGAATTGTTGGAACCAACATAAGCGTCCGAACTATGAAAGGGGTCACATCATTTTCAGTGTTCTGCCACTGTAAATATGTCTGACGAATAAAGGAACCATTCGTCAGACACAAAATTATCGAAATGGGTTATGCGATTGAAATTGTGCTGTATTACCTATTCTGGGTGCTTTTGATAAGGCAAATGCTGGCAGGATTTTTTCCCCCTGAGGTTGGGCGCGACAGGAACAGGAGGTCGCATGTTTTGGGTAAAAGACGTAAAATTTCAGGGAACTTGAGGGCAAATTCTTCACTCACAGCGCGCGCGACAGCGAGACGAGCTTCCGGCGGAAGTGGTGGATGTGGATTTGACTGTATTGAGGAGAAGTTTGGATAAGCACATGGATAAGAGGGGTCTGGTTGGGCTGTGGTCCAGGTACAGTCCTGGGACTCGGTACGGTGGAAAGGAGCAAAAGCGTCTGTTTCTTTATAGTCGAGTCCTGTGAGTCTGAATTAGGGGAGTTGGTGGGGAACCGGATGTGTCTGTTGTCGAGAAGGAAGCGGAGCGCTTTAAAACCTTCTTGGTTGGTAGGGGTGGTGGTTGAAGTGTTTCGGTACTAGGCAGTCATGCCCAGTGAAGCGATCGTGTCCAGGGATTTTAATTTGTTCAAGAAATCGATACCATGTGAAGAGTCATAGATGTGAACGGGATTGCACTGCACCGAGGGGGATAAAATGAAGTCGCAGTTCACATACCAGGTGAGTCGACACTTCACCTGTGAGTCGGCCGGTGTGGTATACTGCGTCCGGTGCTCCCGGTGCGGCCTTTTATATATTGGTGAGATCCTGACGCAGACTGGGAGACCGTTTCGAAGAACACCTTCGCTCTGTCCGCCAGAGAAAGCAGGATCTCCCAGTGGTCTCATATTTTAATTCCATTTCCCATTCCCATTGTGATATGTCTATCCATGGCCTCCTATACTGTCAAGATGAAGCCACACTCAGGTTGGAGGAACAACACCTTATATGCCGGCTGGGTAGTCTCCAACCTGATGGCATGAACATTGATTTCTCTATCTTGCATTGATGCACCTCCTCGCCTTCTTACCCCATCCCTTGTTTATTTATTTATTACCTCACCCCTCCTTTTTTATCTCTCTCTGCCTCTCTCACAATCACTCTTTGCTTGTTTCCATCTTCATCTGGTGCTACCCCCCCCCCCCCCTTCTTTCACCCTAGGCTTCCCGTCCCATGACACTTTCCCTTCTCCAGCTCTGAAGTCCTTTTGCCAATCACGTTTCCAACTCTTAGCTTCACCCCTCCTCTCCTGTCTTCTCCTATCATTTCCGATTTCCCCCTCCACCTCCTCTTTCAAAACTCTTACTATCTTTTCTTTCAGTTAGTCCTGGCAAAGGATCTCGGCTCGAAACTTCGACTGTACTTCTCCCTATAGATGCTGCCTGGCCTGCTGCGTTCCACCAGTATTTTGTGTGTCTTGCTTGAATTTCCAGCATCTGCAGATTTTCTCGTGTTCACAGAATACGGACACGAGTTTGGTCGGACAAGAGCAGGCAGAGACAATCAACCAAAGCGGACAGTCAGGTGTGTGGATCCTTGTGTTTATGACGTGGAATGGCTGCTGCTGTATCGCCCTCCCCCATTCATACAAATTAAGAGAGATACACATGGACACACTCGCTCACACAAATATACAGACAGACTTGAACAGAAACACATTAATTCTGCACACCCACACACACAAAACTGTACTTTCAGATTTATCTTTCCAGCTCTCCACGTGATCGGTGTTGTTACAAGAATCTTCCCTTGTAATAATGATCAGTGAGGCACAGATGATCTGTATTTGCCGACACGTAACTTTTATTGCCTCGACCAAAACTCACGTGGCTTCACAAGCTATCTCCCTGTGTGCACCCTACCGGAATCCCTGACCCTCCCTAACAGTCTATGAAGAGAGAAACTATTACACGTGAAAGGAGCCAGCGCTGACCAGGCGTTCCTCGTGGTCCAGATCTCCACCCGTCCGTCGGGTCTTCCTTATCGCGATGGTTGGTCTCCGGTTTCTGGAGACTCATCAGCCCTACTCTTGCCATGTTTATTTTCAATTAAACTGATGGAGCTCCATCCCATTGGCTCCAAGTCACCTGACCTACCTGGGTCACTTTCTTACTAGTCATTGTAGAGGGCTACAACCAACATTGTTTCATGTCTCTGCCCACCTTAGCCTTATGTATTTCAGTCTTTCAACTCGGACTCATCCAAACCATTGATGACGCGAGCCAGACGGAGCTTTATGACATTGTAAGTTGCTTCTTTGGCAGGTTTGGCATTTTGCACAAATAGCAGGTACTCATCCGAGAATGGTCTTAACCTGAGGATCCTTGTGTCCACATTGAATTGCTCTGTTTAGATTGTCCCAGAGCAAGAATCAGTTCAGAGTTAACGCCCTTTACTGCACAGGACCGAAAGAAGCTGCAGAAGCTGTAAATTTAGTCGGCTCGATCTTGGGTACTAACCTACCAAGTACCCAGGAATTCTTCAAGGAGCGGTGTCTCAGAAACCTCCAGCAGCCAAGGCATGCCCTTTTCTCACCATCAGATAGGAGGTACAGAAGCCTGAAGGCCCACACTCAGCGATTCAGAAACAGCTTCTTCCCCTCTGCTATCGGATTCTTAATTGGACATTGAAGACGTGAACTCTACCTCACTTTGTAAATATATATTATATCTGCTTTTTGCAAGAATTTTATTCTTTCCCATCAACGTATACTGAAATTGAATTACTTATGTATTATTTTTATTTTATTATTATATTCCATCACCTTCCATATTATATATTGCATTGAACTATTGCTGCTAAGTTAACAAATTTCACAATACATGCCAATGATAATTAACCTGATTCTGATTCTGAATTGATCAGTCTGATGGCCGGGTGGAAGAAGCTGTCTCGGGCCTGTTGGTCCTGGCTTTTATGCTGCGGTACCGTTTCCCGGACGGTGGCAACTGGAACAGTTTGTGGTTGGGGTGAATCAGGTCCCCAATGATCCTTCGGGCCCTTTTTACATACCTGTTTCTGTAAATGTCCTGAATAGTGGGAAGTTCACATCTACAGATGTGCTGGGCTGTCCACACCACTCTCTGCAGAGTCCTGTGATTGAGGGAAGTACAATTCCCATACCAGGCAGTGATGCAGCCAGTCAGGATGCTTTCAATTGTGACCTTGTAGGAAGCCCTCAGGATTTGGAGAGCCGTGACAACGTTTATCAACCGTCTGAGATGAAAGAGGCGCTGTTGTACCTTTTTCACTCCACAGCCGGTCTGTACTGATCATGTGAGATCTTCTGTGGTGTGGATGCCTAGAAGCTTAAAGTTGTTTACCCTCTCAAACCCAGAGGTATTGGTTGCTCCAGTAGTCCACAAACATCTCCTTTGTTTTTGCGACATTGAGGGAGTCGTTGTTTTCTTGACACCACTGTGTCAGGGTGATGACTTCTCTGTAGGCTGCCTCATTATTATCTGTGACAAGGGCGAACATTGTACTATCGTCAGCAAATTTAATTAGCAGATGGGAGCTTTCGGTGGCGACATGTCATGGGTGTACAGAGAATAAAGTAAGGGGCTTAGTACACAGCCCTGAGTGGCACGTGTTGAGGGTCAGAGGAGCAGAGGTGAAGGAGCCCACTCTTACCACCTGCTGGCCATCTGACAGGAAGCCCAGTATCCAGCTGCACAAGGCAGGGTGAAGGCGGAGGTCACTGAGCATCTCGTCAAGCCTGGAGGGAATTATGGTGTTGATTGCTGAACTGTAGTCCAAGAACAACATTCTTACATAAGCATTCATTTTCTCCAGATGTGTAATGACGGTGGGTAGAGCTGTGTCAGGTTTCAATCGGTTGTGCCGGTAGGTTAATTGTAGCGTGTCCAGTGTGGGTGACAGCATGCTGCAGATGTAGTCCTGTACAACATCTCAAAGCATTTGCTTATTATTGAGCTGGGTGCGACAGGAAGCCAGTCGTTCAGACATTTTACCTTGGTCCTTTTAGGGACAAGAACGATGGTGGATGTTTGAAGCAGGAAGACACTCTACACTGGGAGAGGGAGAGATTCAAAATGTTTGTAAACATACCTCCCATTTGTGCGGTTCACACTCTGAGTTTAGCCCGCCTCCGTCGTGTCCATGTCCCATACCTCTCTTACATACACTTTTTCCGCATTCTGTCACTCACGCACACACTATCCCATCGCTCTCTCACATACACTGACCCATCTCTCTGTATCTCTCTCTCTCTCTCTCTCTCTCTCTCTCTCTCTCTCACACACACACACACACACACACACACACACACACACACACACACACACACACACACACACACACACACACACACACACACACACACTCACACACACACACACTCAGAGATTGTCATGTACCACAGTGGTCCTGAATGAATTTTGGCTGAAGAAAACGCATCAGAGTGGGGGCTCAGCATCAATAGGACAATAAAACAGCGGGGCAGAATTAAGCCATTTAGCTCATCGAGTCTGCTTGCCTTTTCATCATGACTGATCCACTTTCCCTCTCAGCCCCAGAGTCCTGCCGGCTCTTCCTGTCCATTCACGCCCTGGACAGGCCGGAATCCATCATCCTCTGACTGAAGTATACATACACCGGCCTCCACAACCGCCCGTGGCAACGAACTCACCACTCACGGGCTCTAGATGGGTATCCATGGATACACCAAGTGGTGGGAAAGATATGGGATGTAAATTACAACGGGAGATACGAAACCATGTCCAAAGAGAAATGGTCAATAGTTCTGAGTGATTTCAACGTGTCAATAGGTGTGGGAGAATCGTGGTGGTCCTGGATACCAAGAGAGGGAATTCGAGAATACTGATTTCTAATCCCACTGTTCTGAACTCCGTCCGCAGCCCGGTATTGGTGCCTGGACTAATAGAGAGGGTGGAGGCGAAGAAGACGGGAGGATGAAAGACAGGGAGACACAGATGGGCGGAAGAGTAGTTAGCGAGGGAGCAGAGAGGAGTACAAGAGACGGATGATAGAGGTAGCAGGGTGACAAAGGAGTGGTAAGATGGCAGCGGGAGGCAGAGGGAAGCGGAGGGCGAGAGTGAGAAAGAAGGAAGGAAGCAGGGAGCGGCGAGAACAAGAATGAGGGAATGAGGTAGGGGAAAGGAGAAGGAAAGGGGTTGAAGGAGCAGAGGGAGATCAAGCGAAAGAGAGGGGGGATTGCTTGAGTAAGTGAGGAGTGAGAGTGTGATTCAGAGAAAGAAAAGGAGGAAAGGAACAGAGCGGGGTGAGAGTGAGGGGCCGGCAGGGGAGATAATGAGGTGTAGGAAACACGGGGAGGGAGGGTCAGGGAAAGAAGAACCGTGGGAACGAGTAGGAGAATGGATGGAAAGGATACGGAGAGATTGTGTTTTGCGAGAGGCGAGGCAGAGAGAGGGAAGAGGGGCTGAAGGACAGAGTGGAGGAGGACAGCGTTTTGGGAATATGGAAGAAACCTTTGCAATGGCTACTTGACTGCAAAAGCTTCGCCTAATAAAATTGTATTGATACGATGCTGGCGGTTACCTTACTGGGGTGGCCAGTGTTTCCTTTGCGGAGGGGCTGCATGGGGTGGGTGGATGTGGAGGGTGTGGTTTACTGCTGAGCGGTTTGTGTCGTTAATCTGCAGAATCCTCTCTGCTGTCCCGGGATCTGATCGGCGGATTCTCTTCATCTTTTTCCTCTGTCCCGATCTCCTCCGAAGCTCTCAGCCTCTCTTCCTATCTATTTCCTCGCTCCCTATCTACTGCTCTGTTTCTCCCAAACTCCCTCTTTCTCTCCCCTTATCCTGTGGTGTCTCACTTTTTCACTGACGAAGTGCGTTATGTGTTGGACATAATGGCGTTTATGGTGAGTGGTGATCCCACATTAATGGTTTCCATGTTCCATATTTTCGCCCATTTCTTTCGCTTTTGATTTGCCAGGGGAGTGGGGTTAGGGGTCGATATTTTTGTTCTGTTTTGCGCGGGGCAGGGGGTTTGCTGGGTTAGCGATCGGGATGCTGTTCCTTTCTGCGCGGTGTGGGGATTATGTTTCACTCCGAACGGCTTTTCTATTCTCTCCTCGTCTCCTATCTCGGTAGGTGCATGGATGGGAAGGGGTGTGGAAGGCTATTATCCCGGTGCACACAGACAGGACAAGGCGAGAAAGCAGTTCGGCACAGATTGGAAGGGCCAAGGCGTCAGATTGTGTGCGTGCTGTTCAATAACTCTACATCCTCCCCCTCTGAATCCTTCCAAGTAACTTACGTAACGTGCTGTTCGATAACGCTGCAGCCTCTCCCACAGAATCCGGTTAAGTAACTTAACTAGTCCTGATATCAAGTGGGTCGAGTGTACCCATCCAGCATTTAAAAATTATCATTGGCTTTCTGGAATCTTGCTTGTGGGTGGAGAGAACCCAAATGTATTGGTCAAATCCGCAGTATACCCATTTCCTCCCTCTCAATAATGTGCAGTAAATCCCGCCAGACGCTGGAATCATATCCCGCTTAATGCTCTTTAAGAGACCCAACACGACCTCCTCCTGAACGGCCACATGCTCATACAAACTTAAAAGACGATTTGTATCTCCTCATGGTTTTGTCTGCTTGTAGGATAGTGACGTTTTGGTCATACACACAGACGGCGGGAAAAAAGCTCCTTCCGCGCATGTGCAAAGCGACGGAGGTATATTCGAGGCTATTTCTGTCCCGGGGAGATGGGTCAAAAGCAGGCTCTTGTTTTCTCACATTTTATTTATTTATTTGTTTATTTTAGTGTCATTTTGTATCTTTTCCTGAGACTGATGCGGAAAGAAAAACAAACAACCTGTAGAACACAGTAATGTTAAACCTGACCCATAATGTTTTCCGGAGATGTGCGTTGCAAGTCTTTTTTTCACACTCATAGTGGTGAGTGTCCGGAATGAATTGCAGGAGCGATGGTAGTGGCAGTGGCGATGGAGTGTATTGGAATCCACATCAGTATGAGGGAAATAGAGGGATGAGGACCTTGTGTGGGCAGACGGGATTGGTTCAGCTCGGCATGAAATTACCAGTCCAATTGGTTCAGACACGCAGTGATTCGAAAAGCCTGTTTCCGTTCTGTCCCTTTCTGGTTTGGTGAGACCACAGCTGGAGAACCGTGTGAATCTTTGGTCGCCCGCCTCAGAAAGGACGTAATTAAGCTAGACAGGCGCGGTAAGGATTCAGAATTTTTGTTGCCGGAACGGGAGGACTCGAGTCAGGAGGAGACTGCTCTAATCCTAAAATATGAGTGTGGTGTGACAATGATTGTCCTCTCCATCGCAACAAGTCCCACTGTCACGGAACATTTCTGGGGCAATGTAAACTGAGGCAAATGACACAAGCTGTTCATAAGAGGAAATGCTCGACATCATTCACAAACTCCATCATAGAATTGTTGTGTTCAATTTAGGAGGCGGTGCCTGACCTAATGACGAAAGTGTAGAGCGACTGGTTTTGGTTTCTTTGGAATCACAGTAAAGGTCTCCGACTTTTGTTATAAACTGAAAA
>NW_027331994.1:2363258-2368258 GCF_048418815.1 Hemitrygon akajei | reverse complement strand
TCAGTCACAACATCCTGAATTGTAACATTGTAGCTTTTTAAATGTATTAAATCAGCTGCTGCTACCATTGTCAACAGGATTAAAGTTTGAGAGATTCAGCAAAGACTGTGTCCAGGAAAATGTCTATTTGTGCTGATGATTAAAGACTTTCATATCCAGCAAGCTGCAAAGTGTCTTCAGTGACTCCCTCACAATCAGAATATTTGGGACTCCTCCAGGCCCCACCCCTGAAACTGATGCATGGCCAACAAATTCAGCAGTCTGAGGGAATGACTGTGTGTCAAAGACCACGATGGAGAGCTGGAGGAACGGATCAGAAAGTGTACTTGTGTATGTGAGCTCTCCACAGCATTGTATCGGTCCCTAGACTAATCACACTGCCCCCTCTTTCTCCAGAGCACTCTCAGACCCTCGACTAATCCCACTGTCCCCTTTTGCTCTTCAGCACTTAATCAGCCTCTAAACTAATCTCAACTGCCCCTCATATTCACAGCACTATATCAGTCCCTAAACTACTCCGACTGCCCCGCTCTGTCTGTCGACGTCACCATATATGTCATATACTCATCCCACTGTCCCCTCGCTCTCCACAGAACTGTATCGATCCTCAAACTGGTCCCATTGCTCTGCACTATCTTCAACGCTCCGAGTCGATCGACAAAATAGTATAACACTGTCTGTACCGACAGCCCGGAGCCAATTCCCAAAATAATCCATCGGCAACACTCTTTCACCTCAGGTGGAGAGACAAAGAGAAAACTGCGGAGCGATTGGTTGAATGGCGTCGGGGAGAAAGAGGGTGCAGGAAGCGAGGTGGGGTGGGGTGAAGGGAGAAAATAGTGAGATAGATAGGAGGAATGAGAGCGAAAGAGAGAAAAAGAGAGAAGTGAGAGAGAGAGGGGAGAGACAGAGGAGAGCGGAGAGAGAGTGAGAGAGAGAGCAGAGACGGAGAGACAGGGTGGGGGGATGAAGGGGCAGAGAAAGAGCGATCTAAGAAGAGAGGGTGGAGGGAGAGAAAGCGAAAGGGAGAGATACTGGAGTAATAGAGAGGAAGGGTGATACAGGGAAAGAAGGAGAGTAAAACCAGCGGGCTCGAGAGAGGGAGAACGAGATGGGAGAGAGTGGTGTTAAAGGATAGGGGAGGGGAGGTGAGGGAGCGATTAGATGATGGAGAATGAGGAAGGGGTAAAATAGGAAGAAAGTGCCAGCGATAGGGTGCGGTATTGGATAAAGAGAGGAGGGAGGAAGATGCGAGAGAGAGAGAGTGGGTAAAGCAGAGAAAGTACGGGGAGAAGAGGGGAGGGCAGAGGGGTAGATGGGGGAGAGAGAAGGAGGGAGTGAGGTAACGTGGGATAAGGGTGAGATAAGGGTGGTATGTAGTGGTGGAGGGTTGAGGGAGAGGTAAGGACATCAGTAAGGGAGGTTGGGCTGCTGAGAGGTGTGGAGAGCTGGGAGAGAAGCAGAAAAGGGTGAGATGAAGGAGAGGAGCGAGTGGTAGTGTGAGCGAGGCGAAAAGGGGAATAGACAAATGAGGCATGAGGCATGGGTGGGAAGAGAGAGGGGAGAGTGAGAGGTTGAGATGATGAGCTGGGACTGACATTGATGGACGTGTCGGAGGGGAGATGCGTGGGGGGAGGTTGCTCTGATCTGCAAAAGAAGGTGAGAGAGAGAGAGAGAGAGAGGGGGAGAGAGAGAGAGAGAGAGAGAGAGAGAGAGAGAGAGAGAGAGAGAGAGAGAGAGAGAGAGAGAGAGGGTGCAAGGAGTGCGGAAAGACACAGACTCCACGATTATTTAGAGGGGACTCTCGCTTTATTGGCAGTGAGTCATACTGCCAGTGAGCCCCGCTCACCGTGTCCGACTCTGCCGTTCCTCAGTACCTGACTCAAATCCTGCCAGCCACCACCGTGACATGACCTGCCTTTCACCCATCACCCAGAAATCTGCTCGTGTCTAAAATACACGCAACCTCCGTCTGTACACTTGTTCGCTAATGCAAATATCGAATCAGCCAATCATGTGGCAGCACCTCAAAGCATACAAGGTCAGAAGGTTTCGTTCTTAGTTGAGCCCAAACTTCAGAAAGTGAAGAAATGTAATTTCACGAAGTTTGACCGTGGAATGATTGGTGCTGCCAGAAGGGGTGGTTTGAGAATCTCAGAAACGAATAATCTCCTGGATTGTGACGCATGACAGTAACTCAAACTAACAAATGTGTAACGGCGGTGCGCAGAAGAGCATCTCTGAACTCACAGACGGTAGGCAGGTTCAAAAGGTGCATTTAATGTCGGAGAGATGGATACAATATACATCCTGAAATTCTCTTTCTTCGGAATATCCACGAAAACAGAGAAGTGCACAGAAGAATGAGTGACAGATACACGTAACAGCAGCAAAGCCCCCGCCCATCCCCAGCTCCCCTCTCCCACGCACAAGCGGCAGCAAAGCAAAGAATTGCCCCCCCCACCAGCACATAAAAGCAATAGCCCCTCCCACCCGAGCGCTCCAGCCTGCAGCAAAGCATCAATAAAGCGACAGATTTGCAGTATCCCGAAGACTACTCGTTCACCCGGTATTCGATATATCACAGGCACTCTCTCCCTAATAAGGGAAAAAGAGGTGTCCCGGTTTCACAGCGAGAGGGTAGAGATAACAAACAACTGGCAGATTCAGGATGTTAAAAGTCTATTCCGTCACGTTTCTCCGAGCTCTGTGCTCGGAGTGCAGGCACCAAAAGGTCGCTGCTCTCCGTCCTCACAACCCCCGGCAGCCAACCAGCTGCTCCCGATGTCCCGTGTTCTCCCGTGACTTTTCAGTCAGGGGCGAGGGCTCAGAATGAGCACGTCCCCAGAGCCAGGAAATCCCGGAACCCTGAAAGCGCTCGTCGGGATATCAAAAGCGGCCGGTGGTGAAACCCTGAGAGTCGGTCCCGTACCCGCAAAGAACGAAAGTCTTCAAAAGAACCCCCACATCCTGGAAAGGTATAAAATGAGATATCGAAGATAGAAATAAAGCTGTTTCCGAAGATGCAAGTAAAGGGGTCGCCGTTTAGCGTCATCTTAACTTCGCCCACCTATTTCACACGTCGAACCTTGGGTTAAATGGGCGACAGTAGCAGAGAACAACACCAGCTACCACTCCTGTACCCAGTAAAGTGGCCACTGAAGGTATATTTACCGAAGTTCCCTGTACTGTTTCTCTCAGATTCACTACCTTATGAGTAAAGCACGTCCTCCTCATCTCCGTCCTAAAGCAATGTCCCAAATATCCCAGCACAGACCCCTGTGAAACTCCACGAATTACAGTCTTCCAGCTCGAACAAGACCCTTCCACCACTGCACACTGTGTGCCATGGACAAGTCGGTTCCGAAATAAACAGCCAATTCTCCTAGTTACCTGAATTTCTTTTTTTTCCTTTCTTATATAGAGATACTGGCCATTCATCCGGGATCTCGCTTATGCCTAGAGGACAAGAACATGCCGGTCAAAACCGCAGCAATCCTGTCCCTTGCCTCCTTCAATAACCTGGGGAACATCCCACCAGGTCCTGGAGTCATTCACATTAATACTCATTTCCTCCAACCTGATCTCTAAACACTGTAACGTGTTTATACACTGAGCACTGATCTCCTGGGCTTCCATGTCCTTTTCCTTGGTAAATACTGAAGCAAAGTTCTCATGAAGTGCCTCACGCACATTCTACGGAGACAAGCAAATGTTCCCCCTTTATCTCTGAGTGATTTCCACCCTCTCCAGAGTTATCCACTTGCTCTTGATGTACGAATGAAAAGCCTTGGCCTACTTGCCAAGGACATTTCATGTTCCCCCCCCCCCCCCTTGCTTTCCTAATACCACTCCTTCTTTACAGGCTTCTTTATACTCTTCATGTGCATCGTTTGATCCTGAAGCTTTAGCTTCTCTTCCTTTTACTTCTTCACTGCATTCATCACCTCTCTGGGCATCCAAGGTTGTCCTATCTTTCCATCCCCGTCCTTCATCTTAACGGGGACACACCATTCCTGTAGTCTATGTTATTGCTCTTCCAATATTCTCCGTGTGTCTGATGTGGAGTTGCCTGAGAAAAGACCTTCCCAAAAGAACTTTTCATAGTTAATGCTTAATGCGTTCTACCCCAATTTGAAACCCTTCCGGAAGCATCATTCCAAATCTTACCTGTAGCTGTCGTGAGAGTCAGTGAGATGTGATCACTAATCCCTAACTGCTCCCCGACTGAAAGGTCAGTCCCCTGGCCAGGCTCGTTACCAAACACCAGGTCCAGTTGGACCGCCCACATATTCATTCAATAAACTATGCTGCATACACTGAACAAATTCAGCTCTATCTGAAGCACTTGCACGCAGAAGGTCCCAGTTCATATCTCCCAGTAGTAAATGGGACATCGACTGGAAGAGAGGGAGATAGATTCTGGAAAGCTGTAATATTAAGAGGAGTGTTTTGGTGCGAGATTTTAATTTCCCAATTATTGATTGGCATCTCTCTGGAGCAAGGGAGATGGGTGGTGTGTAGGTTGTCAGGTGAGTTCAGGAAGGTTTCCTGAAAAAAGATATAGATAAGCCTACAAGAGGAGAGGTTGTACTTGGTCTGGTATTGGGAAACGAACCTGGTCAGGTGTCAGGTCTCTCAGTGGGAGAGCATTTTGCAGATAGTGATCACAATTCTATCTCCTTTACCATAGCACTGGAGAGAAATAGAACTGATAAGTTGGCAAAGCGTTTAATTGGAGTGAGGGGAAATATGAGGATATCAGGCAGGAACCTGGAAGCATAAATTATGAATAGATGTTCTCTGGGAAACGGAAGGCAGAAATGTGAAAAATGTTCAGGCGATATTAGCGTGGATATCTACATAGGTACGTTCCAATGAGACAGTGAAAGGACGACAGGGTACAGGAACCGTGGTGTAGTAAGGCAGTTAAAAATCTAGTCAAGAAGAAAAGAAAAGCTTCCGAAAGGTTCGAAACCTGCGTAATAATAGAGATCATG